>NC_092389.1:63403368-63565865 GCF_030028105.1 Mobula birostris | reverse complement strand
CCCGTACGCAGGACAGTGACGGAGCCCGTACGCAGGACAGTGACGCAGCCCGTACGCAGGACAGTGACCGAGCCCGTACGCAGGACAGTGACGCAGCCCGTACGCAGGACAGTGACGGAGCCCGTACGCAGGACAGTGACGCAGCCTGTACGCAGGACAGTGACGCAGCCGGTACGCTGGACAGTGACGCAGCCCGTACGCAGTACAGTGACGGAGCCCGTAAAAGTACAGTGACGGAGCCCTCACGCAGGACAGTGACGGAGCCCGCACGGAGGACAGTGACGGAGCCCGCACGCAGGACAGTGACGGAGCCCGTACGCAGGACAGTGACGCAGCTCGTACACAGAACAGTGACGGAGCCCGTACGCAGGACAGTGACGGAGCCCGTACGCAGGACAGTGACGAAGAGGCCGTACGCAGGACAGTGATGCATTTCCACTCTCCACATCGAAGCCTGCCTGATCCGGCATAGGATCAGATGTCTGAGGTTCACTCAGTCCGATTCAACATGTTTATATGAACATACCAAGTAAAAATGGTCGGGGCTTATGCGCGTGAAGCTAATTCTTCTTTGATTCCTTGCAGTTAATTTAGTGGCGATTGTGATCTTGTCTCTGGGAAACTGCGGACTCTCTAAATGCATCTCCCGTTACCTGGTGGGAATGGCAGCAGCTGATTTAATGGGTGTTATTATTGCTGTTGTACTCTCTGAGATCAATAATATTTATAATTATGCGTTTCCATTGCTCATTACCCCGATTTGCGCCGTGACGCTTGTCCTGAGGGTCACAGCCATGGACTGTTCTGTTTGGCTCACGGTGGCTTTCACGTTCGATCGCTGTATTGCAATCTGCAGTCAAAAGCTGCGGGAGCGATACTGCACCGAGAGGACAGCGACTATTGCGATAGTAATTGTGTGTTTATGGAGTTGTGCGAAGGATATCCCATTATACTTTGCGGTAGAACCTATCATTATCATTGACAACATTCCCTGGCGCTGCATTTTGACAATGGATTTCCTTACGTTACCAGCGTGGAAAGCGCACCAGTTATTCAATACTATCACGACGCCTTTATTGCCGATCTGTTTGATTCTGCTTTT
Organism: Mobula birostris; assembly: GCF_030028105.1. NCBI lineage: Eukaryota > Metazoa > Chordata > Chondrichthyes > Myliobatiformes > Myliobatidae > Mobula > Mobula birostris. The sequence continues at coordinate 63,564,763 of NC_092389.1, read as the reverse complement.
TAATGCTTTAACAGTCAGCCATATCATCGCGGCAAACAGAGTTCGCCGGGGGCTCAGGAACAGCAGAGAGAAAAGGAATGATCCAGAGGTGGAGAACCGGAGAAAATCAATAATTTTGTTGTTCGCTCTATCAGCCAATTTCATATTGTTGTGGATCCCCTTTATTGTGTATACTATGAACTGGCAAGTTCAGAATTACTCTTACAAAGACAAATATTTGAATACCCCATCGTACATCCTACAACAGTTTGGGTTCATGTTGCAGTTTCTGAGTACCTGCACCAACACGTGTATCTACACTCTGTCACAGAGGAAATTCAGGGAGGAGGTAAAGGGTGGATTGAAACGTCTGGTTACGTTAAACGGTCGCTTCTGCAGGTAAAACGTAAATCAAATTGTAAGCGTTGACGGAAGTTGAAATAGACTTCAATATTTTTTTTTACGTTTGGTAAATATGCCTATATTTCTGCAGCCAGGTGAACGAATGTTAGTAGTTTTACCGTTTCAGTAAAATCAGCAAAATAAATGTAATTATGTGATGCAAGAAACAACAAAAAGGCGCTGATGTGATTGCTGCATTGGCAGAAATTGTATTCCAAATTTTGGATTAATACCGTAATCTGGGTCAACGAAATAAATGAAGCCAACATGGTTTTTATCGTAGGTGGGTCGAATTCTCTGCTATTTCACTTGACCATTCCAGGGATTTATTTGATAAATGGAGAAATGTGCCCGAAGAATGGAAAACTTGCGTCATTTAAAGTGACACACACAAAATGCTGGTGAACGCAGCAGGCCAGGCAGCATCTATAGGAAGAAGTACAGTCGACGTTTCGGGTCGAGACCCTTCGTCTGCACTTCCTGTAGATCCTGCCTGGCCAGCTGCTTTCCACCAGCATATTGTGTGTGTGTGTTGCTTGAATTTCCAGCATCTGCAGTCCAGTTCCCAGTCTGTCGCTCAGCTCCAGCCTCCGAGTTATCAGCCTGTGTCCAGTTCTGGTCACTTCACTATAGGAAAGATGTGGAAGCATTGGAAAGGGTACAGAGGAGATTTACCAGGATGCTGCCTGGTTTAGAGTGTATGGATTATGATCAGAGATTAAGGGAGCTCGGGCTTTACTCTTTGGAGAGAAGGAGGACGAGAGGAGACATCATAGTGGTATAAAGATAATAAGAGGAATAGATAGAGTGGATAGCCAGCGCCGCTTCCCCAGGGCACCACTGCTCAATACAAGGGGATATGGCTTTAAGGTAAGGGGTGGGAAGTTCAAGGGGGATATGAGAGGAAGGTTTGTGACTCAGAGAGTGGTTGGTGCGTGGTATACATTGCCTGAGTCAGTGGTGGAGGCAGATAAACTAGTGAAATTTAAGAGACTACTAGACAGGTAGATGGAGAAATTTAAGGTGGGGGTGTTATAAGGGAGGCAGGGTTTGAGGGTCGGCACAACAATGTGGGCCGTAGGGCCTGTACTGTGCTGTACTGTTCTGTGCTCTATGTATCCGCTTCGACCACCATCGCTGGCAGTGCATTCCACGCACCCACTACTCTCTGTGTCAAAATCTTACCTGCGATATCCCCTTGTACCTACTTCCAAGAACCTTAAAACTATAACGCTCGTGTTAGCTTTTTCAGCCCTGGGGGGTAAAAGCCGCTGGCCATTCTTTGTCCTATCCGATCCACGATCAATGCCTTTCATTATCTTGTACACCTCTATCAGGTCAGCTCTCAATCTCTGACGCTCCAAGGAGAAAAGGCCAAGTTCACCCAACCTAGTCTCAGAAGGCACACTCTCCAATCCAGGCACCATCCTTGTAAATTTTCTTTGAATACTCTCTATAGTATCCACGTCCTTCCTGTGGTGAGGTGACCAGAACTGTACACAGTCTCCAAGTTGGTCTACCTAAGGTCTTATATAGCTGTAACATTAGCTCACTGCTCTTGAACTGAAACCCACAGCTGAAGAAGGTCATCACACCATACGCCTTCTTAACAACAGTGTCAACTTGCACAGCAGCTCCAAGAGTCCTATGGACAGGAACCCCAAGATCTCCCTGATCATCCACACTGCCAAGAGTCTTACCATTAATATTATATTCTTCACGATTGACTACTGAAAGGAACCACTTCACAGTTATATGGACTGAAATCCATCTGCTATTTCTCAGCCCAGTTCTGCATCCTATATATTTCTCTCTGTGATGTCTGACAGCCCACCAGACCGTCCACAATACCCTCAACTTCTGTGTTATCAGAACACTTACTAAACCACCCTTCTACTTCCCGTCCGGCTCATTTAGAACTATCCCAAAAGGGAGGGGCCCAGTACAGATTCCTGCGGAACACTACTGGTCATCATTCTCCGTGCAGAATACAAACTATCTACAGACACACTTTACCTTGTGGGCAAGGCAATTGTGGTGTCAGAAAGCAAGTTCTTCTTGGTTCCATGCCTCCTTAACTTCTGAATGATTCTTCCTCGGGGATACTTTTCAAATACTGAAATCAATATACATTGAAATCAATCCCAATGCTCTACCTTCGTCAATGTGTTTTGATACACCCTCAAAGAATTCAATCGGGATCGTGAGGCATAACCTACCCTCGAGAAAGCCGGTCTGACTAATTAGATTATTTCTTGCAAATGCTTATGAATCCCGCATCTCAGGAGCTTTTCAAACAACTTGACCGCCACTGAATTAGGATTCACTGGTCTATAATTTCCCGGGTCATCTCTACTTCCTTTCCTGAAAAAGGGAACAGCACTTAGAACATTAGGAGATTAGAAACAGGATCAGGCCCATCAAGCCATTCAGTAAGATCACGGCTGATCTGACCATGGACTCATCTCAACCTACCTGCCTTTCCCCCATAACTTTAATTCCCCAACTATGCAAAACTCTATCCAGCCTTGTCTTAAATATATTCGGTGTTTTCGTCTCCACTGCTCCATCGGACAGAGGATTCCAGAGATTTACCACACTTCGGGGTAAAGCAGTTAATCCTCAGCTCCGTCCTAAATTTACTCCTCCGAATCTTAAGGCTATGTCCTCGAGTTCTAGAACCACCTACCAGTGGAAACAACTTCCCTACCTCTATCTTAACTATCCCTTTCATAATTGTGTACGTTTCTCTAAGATCTCCTATCAATCTTCTGAATTCCAGCAAGTACCGCCGCAGGTAACTCAATCTCACCTCATAGTCTAACCCCCTCATCTCTGGAGTCAACTTCATGAACCTCCTGTGCTTCGCCTCCAACATTGCAACCTCCTTTGCAAACTTCCCATCCTCTGGTACTTTTCCCATCCCTATTTATGATGTAAAGATCTTTGCCAGAGACTCAGGAATCTCCTGCTTTGCTTCCCACATTAACATGGGCTGTGCTCTATCCGATCCCGGCGACTTATCTAACGTTGTACCTTTCAAAGTTAGCACATCCTCTTACTTAAGTTCTATATGCTGAAGTGTTTCAGCTCGCTGCACCCGGCAACTGCCAAGATCCTTTTCCTTGGTGAATACTGAAGCAAAGTATTCATTAAGTACCTCCGCTACCGGCTCTGGACTCCAGGCACATGTTTCCACAATCGCTCCCGATTGGTCAAGTTCACAGACGGCTCGTCCTCTTGCTCTTCACATACTTGTCGAATGCCTTGGAGCTTTCCTTAATCCTGCTCGCCAATGCCTACTCATGGCCACTTCTAGCCCTCCCAATTTCATTCTTCATCTCCTTCCTGCCATCCCTGTAATTTTCTAGAATTCTAACAGTACCAAATTTCTCGAAACGTTGGTAAACTCTTTTCTTCTACTTGCCACATTTCTGCCTAGCATTTCCCGAAATAAATCTGCTCCAAATTTATCCTCCCAAGTTCCTGCCTAATAGTATACAAATGACACGAATTGTTCAAACAGAAACTATTGAACTTAATTCACAAACACCCGCTTTTGATTTGAACTACAACTCCGGTCGGGCCCCGCGCTCAATCAGCTGCAACTGTCGAACAGGGCAGTCCGCAGGGCCTTCTGGGAGCTGTAGTTATGTTTTTCTTGTTCGGTTCTTGCAAAATCACTTTTCCTCAGCCACCGCAAACATCTGGGAACGGACTGACCGAGGCGTCGAAAGGGAACCACGCCTGTCCTTGTGGACGCCGAGACCAGCGACCACCCACAGAAGTAATTCGCTGGACTCCACCATGGCAATGGAGCAGAATAGAGGGGCCGGAACATGGCGCAGATTTCCACCCGGCCTATTGTATCTCAGACCCATCTCTGTCCGCTGTTATCACTGGCTGAGTTGCTGTTCAGTGAAATGAAAATGTAGAGATGAGGTTCTCTGTGAATGCCCTGACGCATTGTGTCATGGTTCCGTTTGGCTGTTCCCCTTTAACAATCCTCTCTCCCTGATTATGCCCTAATTTCAGTCATTAGATTTCCAATTGCTGCTAGTTTACTTAATTACAGTACATCTGATTTGCATCAGAGACTGAAATGAGTACGATGGAGTCGGAATCACAGGTCGCCAGTTTGTTCGTCTATCCTTGTATGATACTTCGTTCTCTCGTTCGCTCAGAACCGTTAGTTCTAAATTTAGTTTCGAGTTCAGGTTTAGTTTCAAGACAATCCCTGTAGATCCCGTTACCTTGTCAAGATTCCTCCGGTTTGCTGTTCTACGTTCACGTCTACGCCAGCATCCCCAACTCAGTCGACGTGCCGGTGTCCTGCACTTGAGTTCTCCTCAGTCGCCCCGTGCAACATATTGAAAGGCAGTCGTAGTAGTGATAGTATCACTGATGTAGAATTCTCTTTCTGTGAACTTAAGAAGGCTATTATCAATTCGGGAAACACACAGACAATGCTGGAGGAACTCAGCAAGGCAGGGAGTAGCTTTGGAAAAGAGTACAGTCGAAGTTTTGGCAGAGGCACATCTGCAGGGCGGTAGGTATAAAAAAAAGAAAAAAAAAACTTACCTGGTGAGTTCCTCCAGCATTTTGTGTATTTTGCTTGAATTTCCAGCATCTGCAGATTTTCTCCTGTTCGTGTTTGGTTATTATTAATGCAGGTCAAATGTCTCCAGGAAACGATAATGTGTTAATTTATGATTAGCCATCTGACTGACAAGTCTGTTGAGATAATAAGATTTTAAAATCGCATTTATAGATGAGGCTAGCTGCTTTAGTCTTGAAAAAAAGGCATTCTAGAGGCTCTACGCCTGATACTTCCAGTTGCAGGCCTTATCGTTAACCTCTCAGTTTTATAAATAGAGCGTTTGAAATATATTTTGGATAAAAAAGGTGATATATAGCTTTATCAATGTGGATTTCAGAAGGCTAATATGACATTAGATTCAGTTTTTGGTTTAGAAGATAACATTAAGAAAGTACAATTAAATAATGATGTAATAGCATTTTCTGACATTGAAAAGGCATACGATATTTATGGAAGGATGAATTTTGATTAAATTATGAAAAAGATTGAGGGAAAGATTGCATATTTTTTGAGTTTTATGTTTGGACAGTCTGTGCTGGCACGGGTGGACCAGTTGCATTCGGGTTTCTATGAGATAGAGACTGAGAAGCCATAAGGCAGCATTTGTAACCTTTACAAACAGCAGGAATTCTGCAGATGCTGTAAATTCAAGCAACACACATCAAAGTTGCTGGTGAACGCAGCGGGCCAGGCAGCATCTCTCGGAAGAGGTGCAGTCGACGTTTCAGGCCGAGACCCTTCGTCAGGACTAACCTTTTATTGTTTAATATTATGATTAATGATATTTTCTGTGAGATAGCCACTGGGGTGGGTTAATCACTATATTCAGATGGTGCAGCTTTATGGATTAGAGGTAGGAATTTCAATGATACTGTATATTGGATGCAATTGGCAATTAACAAATTTGAAGCACAGGCAAACAGATGAGGATTTAAGCTTTCAGTAGCTAATGCACAAGTTATTTGTTTTACAAATGGTATAAATAGACCTGCAGTGGATTTGAAATGATATGGTCAAACTCTTGAAGTTATATCAGTGGTAAGATTTCCAGGCAAGTGGGTCGATAACAAGCTGACACAGAAGCGCCATATCAGTAAAACAACAATATAAAGGAGTATTAAATATTCTCAGGTGTCTGTGGGTGTTCTGGCGTGCTACATGATTATCACTCTTGACCATTTTCATCTGTTTAATTGGATCTGTTCTTGATTATGGTTGTGTGGCTTATGGATTAGATTAATATTCAACTATACGGGTGTGATACAACCACAGGCTTCAAGATTGTGTTGTGATGCAGTAAGGTCGTCCCTTGTTTTGTCTTTACTGGTTGAAATGGGACAATTACAATTACATTTATGGAGATGGCAGTCGATGTTAACATACTGGATAAATTTGAGCGGCAAAGAAATGATCATTAAAGTTGGGTTGGAAGACTATTGGAAACACCACAGGAAGAGTGTTTTTACTTTTAGGTGCTGGGATCTTATCACGCTGGGAAGGCGGGATTGCTGGATTACGCAAGGTTGCCCACGGTCACATTCTCTGAAACCCCACCTTGTTCTCCCTCTGACTATTCAATATTTGGTCACACAGTTCAATAAAGTCCAAGGATTCTGTTATGCCCGGGAGTCTGTTGATTCAACAGAGTATGAAGGAAATTATTACGATATGTCAACCATTAATTCAGACTAATCAAAAATAATTTAAGTGGGAATGTTGGTGTGGCTGTTTTTGTGCCTGAGTAACAGGTGACGATAAAGAAAGGACTCGCCAACCATTTACAGTATATACAGCAGAACGTATTGCCATCTTTTCAGGCTTAAAGTAGGTGGAGGAATTTTGTCCATGTAAAATTGTAATTTGTTCAGACGCTTTTTCGGTTTTGATGATCTTCTTAAGACACGTTCTAGGAGTTGGTCAGATTTACTATTGGGAACTCATGAAACATTATTTCATATTCAAAGTATTGTTCTTTATGTCCCCTTCTTGTGGGTCTCTGCACACAGAACTGCTCAGAGGAATGGGCGGGTTGACTGTTTAGTTACAAGTGTTGTTAAAAAATCAACAATGGATGAAGACCTCCCAATGAACAAATCAGAAGCTGAGGTTTGTAGGGTTGGTTCTTCTGGCAAGACTGACGGGTTAATGGGCACAAGGGGAGACACATTTACATAAAACTGTTAAGTTTGTGGGTGAAAGGAGTAAGAAAAAGGACGGAAATAATTATATCGATACGGCTCAGAATTGGCTATACTGTGCTCAATTGTACATTATGTGCTGCAAAATATCGTTCTGGGTCGTGTAGGTTTTGTCATTATGAAACAGTTGAACACCTACTACTTCAGAGTGAAGCATATCATGTAGAAATAACTCAAATGCAGGCTTCATTACGATCTTTGGGGGGCTGATATCTATAATTTTAAAACATTCTTAACTTGCGGAGGGACGAACGTAACTCATGGTATTGCATTTCATAACTTACAATATGTAGGGTTTGTTGGAGTAATTTAGCTTTCATTAGAAAAAAAAAAGAGTGAGGGTCTTATTCCCAATTCTGCGCACCACACTCCAGTTGAGTTAGTAGCGGGAATGCGCCTTTAAGTTGGAGAGACAACCGCCGTTTATCCAAAGCCCGCCCTATTTTTCAAATCGGCCAATCATTCAGTGGGGGGAGGAGGAGGAGACTGGTGTGATTGATGCTGGATTAGTTCATCAGCATCAGAGGAGACCCCATGTCGTCTTCTGGGAACGTCAGACTGTGAAATTGGTGGGCTGGAATGGGAATAGATGGACATATCAGCAGATCAGTGACTGGGTGGCATTCTGGAGTACATCTTGGACTGATATCTGGCTGGGCCAATCAGGGACGGAGGCTCCTGGATGGTGCTTTATCCCTCCCAAGCACACACTGTCCTGATGTGGCGGAGCTGTCGGTCAATGGGATAATCCGCTCGTGAACAATACCTGGGAGATCAGGCGGTAAATGTGAGGAGCTGGAGCCCGTATTGGAGACACAGCGGCCGCCTCTGGCTTGTGCTCAGGACGCGGCTTTATTCATGAACTGAAGCACCGAGGTGACCGGATATTTCACCGCGCTGATCAACTGCTCCCTGAATTTCGACTGAGTCACCACGTAGATAAATGTGTTCGTGCAGCAGCTGAAATTCCTCAGCAAAAACCCCACGTAGTGAAAGATCCATTCGGAATCATTGAAATCTAATCCCTTTCCTGAGACCTGATAATATATGATATTTACAACCGGTGTCATCCACAGGAGGATGAAGCTGCCGGAGAGGGTGAAGAGTAAAACCACAGATCTCCTCCTGCTCTCCATCTCCGGGTCACTGCGGTTCTCCCCCTTGCTCTGACCCTTCAGCCCCTTACGGACCCGACTGGCCACTAAAATGTGTCTGGCTGTCAGAGCGTTGAGCAGCAGGATCCCAGCGAAAGGGAGGAGCGGAGTTAAAACCGTATCGAGCCAGTCATATACTACCCACCCGGGGTCAGTGAAATAATTGTCTATGAGATTACAGAACCACGGTACATTGTCGATAATCACAAAGGGTTCCCGTGTGAAGTATCGGGGTATGTTTTTCAGACAGAACAGCACGCCGGTTGTTGTCAAAACCACAGCCGCAGTTTTCCCGGTGCAATATTTTGTTTTCAGCTTCTGGCAGCAAATGACGACAAACCGATCAAAGGTGAAAGTGACGGTGAACCAGACAGAACAGTCTGCGGCTGTGAACGTCAGTACTTCGATAACACTGCACACAGGGGTGATGTCCAGTACATTCCTCGTGAAGTAATACAAATTGATTTGAAACAAGACCTCTATGACAATAGTCAGTAGATCGGCCGCTGCCATGGCCACCAGGTAGCGAGTGGTGCAGGTAGAGAGGCCGCACTTTCCACGGGACAGGATCACAATCGCCACTAAATTCACTGGAGAGGGGGAGGGGGAAAGAGGGAGAGAGAGGGAGACTGGGCATCACTGAACACATTCTTCGGGAATTAACAAAGGTTTATTAAGCTGAAGATCAGGAGTGCTGGAGTCTGTGAACGGCTGCTAACCTAACAGCAGACACGGGTCACCCTGTCTCTGACCTGCCATCTCCGGTGTGGAAAGAAGACGATGCGAGGGCAATCGTCGGCGATAAAAACCAGTTGTTTGAGCAACAATAGGTGCTGATCCCGATTCCAGTCGCCGATGGGGCCGGTTTCACTGATTTAACCGTGAATGACCAAGCCTCTGGAAACTCAGCATCTGATGGGGCCGAGAAGGGAGGCAGAGGGGAGCAAGACGCCCAAAATATTGGATGAACTCAGCAAGTCAGATAGAACTAATGGAATTGCACAATCTCTCCTATCGGGCCGAGACCCTTCTTCACGACGAAGCGTTGCCCCGATTTACGATGGGTCACAGGGAGCAAACAGGAACAACTTAGTAACCTGAGGCTGGATGGCTGCCTTAATGGATTAATTCTACAGCGCAGTTCAATTCGATAAAACACGTCTGCAGATTGGTGGATTCTGGTTCAGGGGATCAGACGCAATTATCAACCAACAGGCAGTCGGATCCGACCGTGACAGACTTTACAGGGAGACGTGAACTATAGGACTATAGTGTAGCTCTGACTAATAGCTCAGAAGCAGCGAACTTCACAATGTGAACCACTCCCAGTCACACCCTCCCGGCGAGCTGCCTGTCCCCAGCACTAGGACTGCTCCAGACAGGTGTCATTAAACTGACCCGGTATTACCTTGCCGAAGAACCTCGCTCCCCAGCACTGGCACAACTCCAGATAATGTCCCATTAAAACTCGCCTATTCACCCCTTCACACAGAATTGCCTGTCCCCTGCACTGCGACAACCATGGACAAGGTCCCGCTAAAACACTACCACCCATCCCTTCTCGGAGAGCTGCCTGTCTGTCCCCAGTACTACTACAACTCTGGACAATGTTCCATTAAAACCTCCCTCATCACACATTCCCGGAGAGCTGCCTGCCGACTTCACTGGGACAAGGTCCCGCTAAAACCCTACCACCCATCCCTTCCCAGAGAGCTGCCTGTCTGTCCCCAGCACTATTACAACTCTGGACAATGTCCCACTAAAACCTTCCCCATCGCACCTTCCCGGAGAGCTGCCTGTCCCCAGCACTGGCACAACTCTGGACAATGACCCATTGACACCTTCCCCATCACACATTCCCGGAGAGCTGCCTGCCCACTGCACTGGGACAAGGTCCCGCTAAAACCCTGCCACCCATCCCTTCCCGGAGAGCTGCCTGTCCCCAGCACTGGCACAACTCTGGACAATGACCCATTGACATCTTCCCCATCACACATTCCCGGAGAGCTGCCTGCCCACTGCACTGGGACAAGGTCCCGCTAAAACCCTACCACCCATCCCTTCCCGGATAGCTGCCTGTCCCCAGCACTGGCACAACTCTGGACAATGTTCCATTAAAACCTCCCTCATCACACATTCCTGGAGAGCTGCCTGTCCCCAGCACTGGGATAAATCTGGAGAAGGTGTTATTAAAGGCACAGCAACGTTGGAGTCAATCCCGTTAGTTAGAGGAGAGTCGGAGGCTTTGCTCCTCGTGTCATGAAATATGAAAAATCAGACTGTTGCATTAACAGGATCGATATCTCTGACCGATATTGGTGCAACGTTCATCAGGTTGGATGATCGTCAAATTAACACAACCAGATTCACAGCGGTTAACAGAAACACCAAACATGAATTACTCTGCTCACTCACCAGGAACTCCAATGACGGCAATCAACATGTACAATATTTTCTCCACACTCCGGTACCGATCCAACATTGCAGACATTTTCTCTGTCCAGTGATTTGTCCCCCTGTGCTACAGGCGATCTCTCCGAATGAAATGTTAAGGCAGCACATACCTGGGGTTTTTAATACCATTTAGCAACTCCACAGGGACAGATTTCAAGAGATTTAACAATGAAGGTTTTTAAATGATTTATAAACACATTACATCAGACAGGTTCAATTCCCGGGATGACACATTGAGATTAATTTAGTGAATTAATTGTGTGAGTTTTTATTTCTTCTGACAAAGATACCTGAACCTTCCGAGCTGCCTTATGAAATAAAAAAAAGCAAGATAAAATCTGCAGATATTGGAAATCCAAGTAACACACACCAAATGCTGGAGGAACTCAGCAGGTCCCCTTCTAACTCCGACTGATCTCTTCTTCCAGTGCAGCCGAAGGTTCTCGGCCCGGAACGGCGACTGTACTCGTTTTTATTCATACAGCCTGGCCTGCTGAGTTCTTCCAGCTTTTTGCGTCTGTCGCTGCCATCAATTAAATGTTCTCCAATGTGAATGTGTGCTTCAACAGAATCATTTGCTGAATATTGAAGTATAGTCTGTCATTGTAGCTTGTGAACTTGTATTGAATTACTACTGTTACCATTCTCCTCAACTGTTTAAACTCTTGATAAAGTTTCTGTCTGGGGGACTCTACCGAGAGAGTCCCTAAGAAAATGTCTGTTTGTGGTGATGAATAAATACTTTCAGATTCACGAAACTCTCCGACTTCTGCAGTAACTTAGTCACAGTCAGAACCTTTGAGGGCTCCTTCAGGATTCACCCGAAACCTCATGCACGGCCATCAAACTCAGGGACTGTTTGTCTGGTGTTTGAACTCATAATCCCTACCGAAGGCCTTGGATTCTGGGCTGCTGAATTGCGGGTCTTTGTGTGACACAAGTGTCTCTGGCATTCCATGGTGAGTGAATACAGCTTTCAGCTGCTGAAAAAACTGCTGAGGACAGCTTGGACACCTCAGCTTTCCAGGAGTGATCAAGAGTGAGAAGATATTTATCTCTTTTCAGCTCGAAGATGTCTGTGCCCGCAATTTTTCATCGACAGTGTTGGAATTCTGCGCGACGGAAAGGGATCCGCATGATTTTTGTACAGGTTTCCGCATGCTTCACATGTCTTTACGTAATCTCCTAGCTGTGTGCTCAGACCGGGCCACCACACGGATTGCCTTGCTCTACGGCGACGTTTCTCAATGTCTTGATATCCTTGACTTTTGAGAAGCAGGAATGACGAGTATGGAGCAAACAATCAAGCATGTGAGTATGTTTTCTTGACGCCAGTAAGGTCTGCGTTGGTGAGCTTCTTTTGGAACAGATGGCCAGCGATGCTCACAGTATTGCCTGACCTTGCTGCAGATTTGGAGCAATACACACAGTGTTCTGGAGGAGCTCAGCAGGTCAGGCAGCATCTCTGGATGGGAATAAATAGTCGATGTATCGACCCGAGACTCTTCATCAGGTCCCTCCATCAGCAGATTTCCTCCTTTTACATCATCGCGAATTTCGTTCAGTTCACTCTGTGATGCCGGATTGATTTCACTTACCTGAGCGAAATAGATGTTGGCATCTTCCATGAGGGCAGTCAGCTTCAGTGTACTCACTGTTTGCATGGCATCCTCGACAGAGTGTCTGGTGTTTGAAAAGTTTGCCCCAGACATCTTCACTGACCTAACAGAATGGAATAAACTTCATTCTGAATATTTGCAGATGTGGAGGTAAGTCAATCTAAAGCAGGGACTCAGCCCGAAAAATCGACTGTTTACTCTTTCCCTTTGATGCCTCCTGGCCTGCTGAGTTCCTCCAGCATTCCGTGAGTGTTGATTTGGATTTCCAGCATCTGCAGATTGTCTAGTATTTCGAGCTGAGATGGTTAGCAAGTTGCCTGTCGGCTGTTTCAAGTGGGAATTACGACAAGAAAACAAGGCGAGGATGGTAAGGACCCAAGAGCTGGAGTATCCGAGACTAGAATCGAAACACAATATGGGTCTGAAAGGAATGACATATTCCTAGCTAGACGCTAGACAAGAACCCAAAGTCAAGCTGACGTTTGAGCACCGAAGCTCAGTTCAGCTGCTCTTTAAATATTAAAATCCTGGCGCCAAAACATGGACGCCAATTAGTGGAGCAGACATGAATATTTAAAAGGACCGCGACAGTTAGCCATAATTTGGAGAATCGGAGCGTCTGAACCTCGGAAGCTGGCGTGGTTGGCTGCGCATCGTAACAGGGCCCCATGTCCTTTGACCGAATCCTGACGACCCTGGCCACTTGGAGAGATGATGATATTTGACAAGGACGAGCGCCCGATCCACGTTGTCCCCTCCAGGAACCCAGCGGCGTCACTCGGCTCCGAATCTCAGTCAGTCCACGAGGAACTGTCCAACATGCCGAATAGTCCGTGAGTCCCGAGTTCATTTTACCATGAAGACCTGTTCCCCAGCAACAAACATGGGCGACAGCGGGACTGATGGTGGTGGGGCAAACGGGTTGGTATTTATAGGTTTGAGTTTGGAAATGTGGAAGGTGGGATCGATCCCTGGAGCTACAAGGTGTAAGCGGAAGAGTTTACTTTCATGAGAACCTTGAAACATCCAATGAACCTGGGTGCCTATTACTTAGACTCCACCCAGAGGGGCAAATCCTGAGAAGACGCCGAGACCAGGCTGCAAATCTGGTCCCCGTCTTCCCTTGCCATTTGCGCTTATTACGGCCTTCCGGGTGGGGGAAAAAAAAGCATCTCGCCCAAGTCCATTTTCCTGACGAGAGCTTCAGCCACAGTAATCCCAAACTTCAAGAAACCCCCACAGTAACCCCTTCAAGGTCGGCGGAGGTGCGGCAGGTGAAACTAATTACTCAAATTATCAGCGAATATAAGCAAGGTTTGCTCTGGGGAGCGGCCTGTCGAGGCAAGGGCCTTGTGAGAAAAGTGAGTCTTTGGCTCGAGAGTCTTCGGCGAGGAGGCTGAGGGAGAAGACTACGCCACAGTTGGAGAGAGGGTGAGAAGTGGTGAAGAAATGACCGCTAGGCTGATTCAGTGTGCTGCGTGCATGATGCAGGAGGTCAGGGACACTGATGGTACCTCTGGCTCCTACAACTGCGGAAAATGTGTCCAGATTCAGCTTCGGAAGGACCGTGTTGCAGCACTGGAGAGGCAACTGGATGACCTCAGCTTCATCCGGGAAAACGAGAGATTTCTGGACAGGACCTACAGCGAGGTCGTTACATCGAGGATAGCGGAAGAGAGAAGAGGAGCGACGATGAGGAAGGAAAGGATGTTTGAAGTACAGGAGACCCCGGGGGATGTACCTCTCGTAAACAGGTTCACCCTCTTGGAAGCTGTCGGGACAGAAGACACTGCCAGCCTGAGAGGCGGTCAGGTCAGCCAGTCAACAACTGGCGCTGAAGCAAAGCCGAGGAGAGACGTCAGGCAGAGCCGTGGTAGTAGGGGACTCCATAGTGACAGGTGCAGAAAGGGGTTTCTGAGGCAACAGGCGAGATTTAATGATGGTGTGTTGCCTCCCTGGTGCCGGGATCCAGGATGTCATGGACCGATTGCAGGACATCCTCAAGAGTGAAGGTGAACATCCGGAAGTGGTGGTGCATGTCGGCACAACTGACGTGGGGAAGAAGAGGAAAGACATTCTACAGCGCGACTTCAGAGAACTCGGGAGAAGGCTGAAAAGCAGGACTTCCAGAGTGCTTATCTCCGGTTTGCTTCCAGTTCCTCGTGCTGGAGAGGGCAGGAACAGGGAGATAATGGATCTGAATGTGTGGCTGAGGAACTGGTGCAGGAAGCAAGGATTTACATTCTTGGACCACTGGGGTATGTTTCGGGGTAAGGATGAATTGTTTAAAAGGGACGGGTTGCACCTTAATAAGCGGGGCACCAGCGTTCTGGCAGGTAGGTTTGCCTCTGAAACACGGGTGTGTTTAAACTAAGTAGTGGGGCGGGGGCGGAGCGGGAGGGGACGAACTGGAAATATAAGGATGGAGATAAAGGGAAAGTCAGAATAAGAAAAGTTAAGAACGACAGCAGAATCAACAGAGCAGAAAGCTCAAGAAGGGATCGTACAGTATGGCCAAGCGAAACAGGAATTGATATGGGAGGTGAGGGGAGTATTGAATTAAAAGTATTGTATATGAATGCACGGAGTATAAGAAATAAAGTGGATAAGCTTGAGGCACAGTTGGAAATTGGTCAGTATGATGTTGTGGGAATAACAGAGACATGGCTTCAAGTGGACAGGGCCTGGGAAATGAATATTCAAGGTATACGTCCTATCGAAGGGACAGACTGATGGGCAGAGGGGGTGGGGTGACTCTGTTGGTGAGGAATGATATTCAGTCCCTTGCGAGGGGGAACATAGAATCAGCAGACGTAGAGTCAGTATGGATGGAGCTGAGAAATTCTAAGGGTAGAAAGATCATAATTGGAGTTATCTACAGGCCCCCAAACAGTAGTCTGGATATAGGATGTAAGTTGAATCAAGAGTTAAAACTGGCATGTCGCAAAAGTAATGCTACAGCTTTTATGGGGGATTTCAACATGCAGGTAGACTGGAGGAACCAGGTTGGTACTGGACCCCAAGAAAGGGAATTTGTGGAGCCCCTCCGAGATGGATTCTTGGAACAGCTTGTACTGGAGCCTTTGAGAGAGAACGCAATTCTAGATTTAGTGTTGAACAATGAACCGGATTTGATCAGGGTCCTCGAGGTAAAGCAGCCATTAGGAGGTAGTGACCATAATATGATAAGCTTTAATCTACAATTTGAGAAGGAGAAGGGAAAATCGGAAGTGTCAGTATTACAGTTGAACAAAGGGAACTATGGTGCTATGAGGGAGGAGCTGGCCAAAGTTCAATGGAACAACACCCTAGCAGGGATGACAGTGGGACAACAATGGCAGGTTTTTCTGGGAATAATGCCGAAGGTGCATAATCAGTTCATTCCAAAGAGAAAGAAAGATCCTAAGGGGAGTAAGGGGAGGCCGTGGCTGACAAGGGAAGTAATGGACAGTATAAAAATAAAGGAGAAGTATAACTTAGCGAAGATAAGTGGGAAGCTGGAGGATTTGGAAACTTTTAAAGAGCAACAGAAGGTAACTAAAAAGGCAATACGCGGAGAAAAAAAATGAGGTACGAAGGTAACCTAGCCAAGAATATAAAGGAGGATAGTAAAAGCTTCTTTAGGTATGCGAAAGGGAACAAAAAATAGTTAAGACCAAAACTGGGCACTTAAATACAGAAACGGGTGAATTTATTATGGCGAACAAGGAAACGGCAGACGAGTTGAACAGGTACTTTGGATAACAAGGGAAGACACAAACAATCTCCCAGATATTGCAGTTGCCAAAGGACCTCGGGTAATGGATGAACTGAAGGAAATTTATATTAGGCAGGAAATGGTGCTGGATAGACTGTTGGGTCTGAAGGCTGGTAAGTCCCCGGGACCTGATGGTCTGCATCCCAGGGTACTTAAGGAGGTGACTTTAGAAATCGTGGACGCATTGGTAATCATTTTCTAATGTTCAATAGATTGAGGATCAGTTCCTGTGGATTGGAGGGTGGCTAATGTTGTCCCTCTCTTTAAGAAAGGAGGGCGAGAGAAAACAGGGAATTATAGACCGGTTAGCCTGATGTCAGTGGTGGGAAAGATGCTGGAGTCAATTATAAAAATGAAATTACGACACTTTTGGATGCAGGAACAGGATCGGTCCCAGTCAGCATAGATTTCCGAAGGGGAAATCGTGCTTGACTCATCTTCCGGAATTTTTTGAGGATGTAACTATGAAAATGGATAAGGGAGGGCCAGTGGATATAGTGTATTTGGACATTCAGAAAACCTTTGATAAAGTCCAACATAGGAGATTAGTGGGCAAAATTAGGACCCATGGTATTGGGGGCAGAGTCCTGACATGGAATGAAAATTGGCTGGCTGACAAGAGACAAAGAGTAGCGATTAACGGGTCGCTTTCGGAATGGCAGGCGGTGACCAGTGGGGCACCGCAGGGTTCAGTGCTGGGACCGCAGCTGTTTACAATATACATTAATGATTTGGATGGAAGGATTAAAAGTAACATTAGCAAATTTGCAGATGACACAAAGCTGAGTGGCAGTGTGAAATGTGAGGAGAATGTAATGAGAATGCAGGGTGACTTCGACAGGCTGGGTGAGTGGGCGGATACATAGCAAATGCAGTTTAATGTGGATAAATATGAGGTTATCCACTTTGGTGGTAAGAACAGGAAGGCAGATTATTATTTAAATGGAGTCAAGTTAGGAAAAAAGGAAGTACAACGAGATCTGAGTGTTCCTGTACATCAGTCACTGAAAAGAAGCACGCAGGTACAGCAGGAAGTGAAGAAAGCTAACCGCATGCTGGCCTTCATAACAAGGGGAATTGAGTATAGGAGCAAAAAGGTCCTTCTGCAGCTGTACAGGGTCCCGGTAAGACCACAGCTGGAATATTGTGCGCACTTTTGGTCTCTAAATTTGAGGAAGGACATTCTTGCTATTGAGGGATCACAGTGTAGCTTCACAAGGTTAATTCCCGGGATGGCGGGATTGTCATATGTTGAAAGATTGGAGCGACTGGTCTTGTATACACTGGAGTTTAGAAGGCTGAGAGGGGATCTTATTGAAACATATAAGATTATCAAGGGATTGGACACGCTGGAGGCAGGAAGCATGTTCCCGCTGATGGGTGAGTTCAGAACCAGAGGCCACAGTTTAAGAATTAGGGGTAGGCCATTTAGAACGGAGTTGAGGAAAATCTTTTTCACCCAGAGAGTAGTGGATATGCGGAATGCTTTGCCCCAGAAGGCAGTGGAGGCTAAGTCTCTGGATATTTTCAAGAAAGAGATGGACAGAGCTCTTAAAGATAGCGGAATCAAAGGTTATGGGGATAAGCTGGAACCGGATACTGATTGTGGATGATCAGCCATGATGACAGTGAATGGCGGTGCTGGCTGGAGGGGCCGAATGGCCCAGTCCTGCATCTATTTTCTATTGCCTATTGAATACTGATGTGAAATGTGATTTGGTTACTTATTCCGGCTCCAGGCATACTTTCACTCCTCCACCACTGAGTTGGCTACTTCCCTGCTTTCTCTACAGTGCCCCTTATGATTTTAATGTATAGACAAGATGTTCCCTCCAGATAGGGAGGCCGGACATTCCGGCTTTTGAACACTCTGTCCTCCGTCCTGCGCCACCTCGAGCCGGACGTTAATTTGTCCTCCTTTTTTTTTTGGGTCTGACAAAGAAACTTCCATAATTACCTCAGATATACTTGAAACAGTGGGAAGTGAGAGAGAAAACACCCGTTAATATATTTTTATTGTGTGGAGTTTCCGTTGTCACTACTACTCATGCGCAGAGTACGAGTGACGTCAGCACGTCCGAAAGGCACGTCAAGCTGTTCAGAAAATCCGAGGTCTCTTTTACAAACCTGAAGAAGGCGAGTGCTTACATCTCCCGATTCCATGCAGCAATGCTCACTCAGAACGGGTTTCTTCAATGATGACCTCAGCTTGGAGGAACGAGAAAAACCTTCTGCAAGTGGACTCAGTCAAAGCAGAGCTCCAAATGTGTAACAACTTCTCAGAAGAGTGTCCAGCCATGTACAAAAAAAACTCCTGGCCAACAGAAAACTCCTGGAAATGGCAAGTAAAGGGCAGAAATAAATATATATACATAGACATCCGTATCTGGCAGTCCATGGTAGGCCTAAGTAGGCTACTTCCTTTAGTTTGTGAAGTAAGTTAATTTGGTTAGCATATCTGCTTCAGCAGGAGTAAAATGATGATTCATTTCTCTCAATTCTTTATTGATACTGTATGAATACTTGTATGTCATATGCAGAATGATGAATCATTGAATAGGAAAAAGGGCTCTGGCAGAAAATCACTGATTAATGATGAAACAGATAGGTTTTTTCTGGATTTATATAGGCAAAAGAAGGATCATGTTAGATTTTTTTATTTAATAAAATAAGTGATCATCCATTTGCACTTGTTGTTTTTGCAATACGGTTTAAATTTTATTTAAAAAAAGTTGAAACGCACTGTGTAAATAAGGTAACCTATGACCATATATGCAATGTCCTCCTTTTTGGAAATTTAGAAATGGCCACCCTCTCTCCAGGCTTATTTAGCAAAATCAGTCCCTGTCCCTTACCATCTTTCAGCACTGCAGATTATCCTTTTAATTTGCATATTGCTGCACATCCATCAAGGGCATTGCCTAATTTCCACTTTCTAAACATTCCTTTTCCTTCTTGACTGCATTTACAACATTCCTGATCATGCAATGTTCTTAGATCTGGATTCTAATCTTTCCCCCTCATATAAACCATTTGGATTTTGAACCACTCAGCTTTAAATAACTCTCACAGGTCAGGTGTGAGTTACAGCCGCTCCCAGTCTCTGCTCTCCCCAGCTCCTACCTACCATGCTTCTCATAAGCTTGCAACACGCACAAAATACTGGGAAAACTCGGCATCTATGGAAAATAGTAAACTGTCAACATTTCGGGCAGAGCCCCTTTCCAGAGACTGGGAAAAAGAAATGAGAGGTCAGGATAAGAAGGTGGTGGAAGGTGAGCAGGACGTACAAGGTGGGAGGTGATCATTAGCTGCCCTTAGTTCAGTAAATTCCTCCAAGATTGTGCCCTTCTCTGAGGATGACTGTTATCAAAATGGTCTCCCACTGAAACTCATCAATTACACGGGTCATGCCCAGTGCAAGGACTGTTCAGTGTCCCTAATGCATCTGTCTTTACCACCATCCCTAGCAGTGAACTCCACACAGTTCCTGTGTTTAAAAGTTATCCTCAGACATTCAACCCCCCGCCCCCCCCCCAACATGTTTCTCCAATCACCTTAAAATTGGGCCTCCTTGTTTTAGGGACTTTCCCTTTGGGAAACATTCTCTGGGTGTCCACTTACCTGATGCCTCCTGTCATTTTGTATACCTCCAACAAGTTCCCCCTCATCCTGCTTCCTGCCAAAGAGAAAAGCCCTATCTTACTCCACCTATCCTCCCAAGATACTTTCTGTGAAGTTCAATGTTGAAAGTAAATTTATTCTCAAAGTACAAATTTATGCGGGCATGCACAGTAAGTACAAAGATACACAGAGGAATCAATGAAAAACTGCACACATCAAAGACTGACCAACCCACCAATGTAGAAAAGACAACAAAGAGAAGGAATTGTGTAAATAAACGAAAAGCAAAGCAAAACGGATGATAAATATGCTGTAACTATCAAGAACATGAGCTGTGGATTCCCTGAGAGCGAGTTCATTGTTGTGCTGAGTGACATTATCCCCTCTGCTTCCAAAGCCTGATCGTTGGGGTTTAATAGCTTTTCCTGAACCTGGTGCTGTGGGACCTGAGGTTCCTGTAACTCCTTCTTGATGGCAGCATGGAGAAGAGAGCATCGCCTGGATGGTGGGGTCCTTGAATGTGGATGCAGCTTTCCTGTGACAGTGCTCCTTGTAGATGTGTTCAGTGGTGAGGAGGGCTTTACCTGTGATGGACTGGCTGCATCCACAGCATTTCAATTGTTATTGCATTCAAGGGCGTTGGTGTTTCTAAACCAGACCAGTCAGGCTATTCTCCTTAAATATCTAGAGAACATTATCAAAGTTTTAGATCACACGCTAAATCTGCTGAAACTGACATAGTATAGGCTGTAAATGCTGGTAAGTATTTCCAGGATGCCAACAAATTCCACTCCTCGGAGCCTCTACACTAAGAAAATCTGAGTAAATGTTGGGGAAATTACAGCCACACACTAGTCTTTCCAACTTTACAGAACCTGCCTACGTTTCTGTTCCTCTTTCTGCCAGCAGCATTTCAAAAACCTTTGCAAATTGAAGCAGACATCATTCAAGGTTCTCCTTTGTCAACTCTCTGTTACATCCTAAGAGATGTCCAGTGGGACTGAGGGGATAGATAGTGTTCATGAATTGTAGTACAATATCACGTTTGTACAGTTCCCTGTCCTTGAAGTGTTTAACGGTGGAGTACAGTGCTGGGTGTGTACAGGACCGTGTGCTCACTGCACAGTGCTGTGAGTTTTATTGTTCTGTGTCCTGGTGGTGAAGCTCTAGATATTGTGAAGTTCACTGTCCCTGTAGTCAAACGTTGATTATTCTTGTGCAGTCACATGTACAGGATATGCTTATACCAGAGATAGACCATTCCGTTCCCTTACAGTACGGGTCAGATGTTGTTAAGATTTCTGTTCTTACAGTACGGTGCCAGCAGTTTAAACATCACATTTAACTTCATGTGGTCTGTGCCCCCCAATGGTCTAAATCCCCCAAAGGACTTACCCATCTAAATGGTCTGAGAGACCCAACAGCACCTCCTCTTTAGTATGAACATGCTGGAAAATATCACCATACCGCCTTTCTCATCACGCTTTCCTCCTTGTACACTGAGTGAACACCAGTATTCATTTACTACCTCACATGCTAACTCTGCCTCCGGGTGTAAACTCCCACCTTTGTCCTTGAGTGGTCCTGCCCTCTACCCACTCCACTGTTCTTTCTGTGTATGCATAAGATGCCTTGGGATTTCCATTGATCCTCCTGAATGAGGACATTTCCTGGTCACTCTTCACTCTCCTGATTCACTGTGTGACTTCTTTCTTGCTCCCTGTATGTTCCTCCAAGACCCTGTCCAATTTCATCATCCTCGTCCTTGCACATGACTCCTCTTACATTTTTAAACAAATACAATATTCCTCATCACCCTAAGTTCCTGACCACCCCTGTCCCTCTCTACCCTCCTCACAGGGACAGGGAACTAATAAATTCTGACCGGCTGGGCTGTACGTGACTCTCACATGTCAGACAACAGCTAACATCAGCTCCATGCAGTAACAACCAGTAACATCAGCTCCCAGACTACTCTCTATGACACCTGCCCAATTCTTCCACAAACTTACATTCATCCACCTTCAGGTCCAGTCTCATCCTTAATCAATAACTGGCTGAAACCCTTCGGAATTATAATCCTTAGATCTTTCCCAGTGGAGTTCCAGACATCTCGCTAGGCTCGTTGACCAATACTATGTCAAGTATGTCCCCTCCCTGGTGGATCATCTACATACTCTCTCCGGAAACGTTCCTGAGCACAACGAACAAATAATGCTCATCTAAGTATCAGGCAATGAGGAAGTCTCAGTCATTCTGGGGAGACTATTTACCAACCACAGCTACTCTGTTGTTTTCACATCAGCCCATAACCTGCTGACATATCTGTCCCTCTCTCTTACTGTCTATCGGGAGGCCCGCACTATAATCCCATCACAGTGATTGCATCTTTCTTATTCCTCAGTTCTACCTGCATTGTCTGACTGGATGAGCCTCCGGGATAACCTCAACCTTGTGACATTGTGCCTGATCAGCAACATAGCTCCCCACCCTCATTTACCTCCCTCTGCACTGTCTGAATCACATGAATCCTGGAATGTTTCGATACCAGTCCTGCTCTTCTCTCGACCAGATCTCTGTAATGGATGAATCACGGTGACATGTACTAATCCAGGCTCTCAGGACATCCGCTTTCACTGTTGTACACCCTGCTCTGAAATAAACGCACTCCTGCCCTCCAGTACCACTGTGCTCATCAGCCTGGCCGTATCTTGACTTCCTGTTAGGGTTTCTCGACCTCATCTCTACCTTCCGCTCATTGCAACTTACTGACCTGTAGCTCTGGATCCCAACACCCTCTCCATATGCCACATGATAAAAATCATCATCGTGTCTCCTGCAAGCCTCCCTGTGAGAATATTACATCCCCTTCACTGTAACCCATCCTCCTGACACCAGTCCCGCTTATCCTGGAAGAGGGACCAGTGATCTTATTTCCTGATGCTCTCCCTCCTGCACCAGATAATTAGCCACATATTTAAGTGTACCAACTTAGTATATCTTATATCGCAAGCATGTGGCATCTGAAGGAACCCTGTAATCACCACGCAAGAGTTCCTATTTCCTAACTTTCTGCCCAACTCCCTTAATTCTCTTTGCAAAACATTGTCTCTCTGTTATTAGTTCTAATAAGAATCACAACCTCCGACTGCTCACCCTGCCCTTTCAGAATGGCCCGAACTGTCTCAGAGACATCCTTGGTCATGGTCTGATGAGGGTAACGCACCACCCTGCAGTCTCACTCATTTCCACAGATGCTCCTGTCTGTGTCCCCCGCTAAAATGTTTGCTACATCTGATTCATACCTTTCCATCCCATGTATTTAGGTGCTTTCCCATCGCCTGTTTGTAATGAACATTATTTTAAAAATCATTTATTGTATTCTTCTTTGATTCAGCTCAGGCAATTTACTGATGCATTCGCAAACAAAGGAGACTGCACACGTGTTTAAACCAGGCAATTTATTAGAACTCATAGTATTTTAATACAGAACAAAAAAAAACTAATGTCTACAGTAGTAGCTGTACATAATTCAAAATAATACTTATCATCCACTAAACCAGCCGATCTCAGTGATAGAGTGGAACCACAGATCCCGCAATGTCACACAGCCTGTTTTCTATCTATCTATCTATTTATCTATCTGTCTGTCTATCTCCCTCTTCCTCACCCTCTTCCTCTCCCTCTCCCTCTCTCTGTCTCTCTCTCTCTCTCTGTCTCTCATTCTATTTTCTCTGCCTCTACCAAACGCCCATTCCCTTGCGCTCACTGTCACGACATCTCCCTCGCGCCCTCTCCCTCACGGTCACTCTAGCGTCGTCTCCGTGGCGCCCTCTCCCTCACGGTCACTCTAGCGTCGTCTCCGTGGCGCCCTCTCCCTCACGGTCACTCTAGCGTCGTCTCCGTGGCGCCCTCTCCCTCACGTGCTGTCGTGCGCGCCCTTTCCTCGTGATGCTCATTCGCACAAAACAGGGAAAGAGTAAACAGTTGACAAGACTCTGGTGAAGGATCTTGACGCGAAACGCTGACAGTTTATTCTTTTCCATAAATGCTGCCTGGCCTGCTGATTTCCTCCAACTTTCTGTGTGAGGAAAAGAGTAAACAGTCGACGTTTCGTGGCGAGACCCTTCATCAGGATCTGATTTTGTGTGTGTTGTTTTGTATTTCGAGCGAATGCAGATTCTCTCGTGTTTGTTTTGTTACTCTGCTCATCACATTGTTTCCATTTACCCACAAGTCGGGGGATAGAATAGGGAGCATGAAGGCAGCTGACTTGTCATATTTTACAACATTTATTTCTAATGTTTAATGAGTTTCAAAATCCAATTCAATGGGTATTTCACCGCATTCTTCATTTCCTCTCGGAATTTGCTCTGAGTCAGGGCGTAAATACACGTGTTGGTGCAGGAACTGAGAACCTGCAGCATTTCCGCTGTCTGTCCCGTGATGTAACGGGGATCCGTGACAGAACCGAAAAAAGACATTGAAATCCGTTGATAGATGGAAAATATCACCCGTGTTCCCCACAACAGTATGAAACTACCGGTTATGCTGAAGAGCAAAACAATGGATTTGCGTCGATTCTCCATCTCCCGGTCCTTGTCATTCTCTCCACTCTTTTGTCCCCGGAGCCCCCTGCGGGCTCGACTGACCGCTAGAATCCGCCTGACCGTCAGGATATTGAACAGCAACATCAGAAAGAATGGGACACAAGGGGTTAAAATTAGGTGAACCATTTCAAATGCCGCCCATGAGGCAGAGTTTGTGAAGCTCGGTGTAGGAACACAACCCCTGGGAACACCATCAATTATTTGTCCAGGTCCGTATACAAAGCCCCAGGGGACAGTCTCCAAACAGGCCAGCACACTCACTGTCCCGATAACCACAGCCGCCGTTCTCTCGGTGCAATATTTTGTTTTCAGTTTCTCACAGCAAATAGCCACAAATCGATCGACGGTGAAAGCGACAGTCAGCCAGACTGAGGTCGCAGTGCTCGCATTCATCGACCATAGAATGACTCTGCACACAGGAGTGATGAACAGGATCGATCGGGGAAAATAAATCGGAGCAGTCCAGCTCAGCAGCGGATGGGAGATAACGACCAGGAGATCGGCCGCTGCCATTCCCACCAGGTAGCGAGTGACACATTTGGAGAGACCGCACTTTCCCCGGGACAGGATCACAATCGCCACCACGTTCGCTGGAAGAGAGACAGGGAACAGCAAGTTGAGAAAATACTGAGCAGAAGCCAATGCGGCAGTCTGAGGGGATCCTGTAATATTTCCACTTTATTGTTGTATTTAACGGTGGGAAGATTGAGAGAGAGCATAGAGCTGGCGGAGAGAGAGAAGGAGTTCATACTGTAAAATAATGTCAATATGGTCTGAATACAGATTCCTTACTGATGAGCGAAATGTGAAGAGACAGCGGAAAGATAAAACAGGGTAACTACCTCCTCAGGGTCAATACTGGATGGAACATTTTCTGCCGGCCCTTTCCGCGTCTAATCCTGATGAAATGAATAAACCCGGACGCTGATGGCGGGATTCTTCCGTTCGTCCATTAGCAACTTCCATGGCGATCCTGGTCAGCGACAGAACAGCCGAAGGACGGAACGAAAACAGGAAATGCTGGAAACACTCACCCAGGCGAAACAGAATATGTGGGAAACAGTTAAAGTATCTCTCCGCAGGATTGTTCTGAGAGAGACCCCGGACACGAGTGTTAACTGGTTTCTCTTCCCATAAAAGCTGCTTGGGGCTCAGTGTTTCCAGCACTCCCAGAGTTTGTTTCCTGTTCCAGCATTTACCACCTCACTGACTTTACAACAGAACACTGACTGATTCGAACAGATACTGCGCAGACTGACACAACCTCACAGACAGACATGACGCCTCCCACTGAACCCATCACAGGGAAGCAAGAGAGAGGAATTCAACGTCCAGCAGCGAACTCGGTGCCGGAGTCAGATGTCTGTAACGGTGTCAGGTGTAGATATAATAGAATACATTTCACAGTATTGATAACTATGAAGCAAGCGTCGGTTGTGTTAATTGACAGCATCGACTTCACTGTGTTGTCCATCATCTGCTTTCTCTTCAGTCATATCGCAGACATTTACTAAAAATCCATTGGATTGATTGATGCTCCGAAGTGGACAATCACTCACATTCAAATGCAGACGATTAATTGGCATAAGCTTGGCCGGCTGTATAAACACAATATTTGCAAATGCATCTCATTATGAAAGACAAACCGCTGGAAGAACGCTGCCTGACCCGCTCAGTCTCACAGAAAGTGGCTGATTGGCTGATTTCCTGCAGCGGTTTGCTTTTAGATAGAAATCCCAGCATCTGTAGTCCCGGTGTTTCCACTCCATTCCTGAAATGCGGAATACCTGGACAGGAATGTGAGAGTTTAAACCAGCGACAGAATCAATCGCGTCATTGGGATTAAACTTCAACATCCACCCACGGCAGCTGACACTGCGGCTTACCGGCAATTCCAAAGGCAGAAATAAATGGATAGTAAACGCCTTGTATTCGCCAGATGACTGGATACACCATTCCAGTGAGCAGCTGTGATCTGTGTTGCTCCTGTACTCCCAGATCCGGCAGACAGCTGATGCATTCCACGCGGCCCTGATTTATACAGAGGATCTGTCTCCGGAGACGTGGGTATACACCTCACCAACTTTCTCAGTTACAGACCTTTGAACAAACACTTTAATTCAATACCATTGTCTCTATTGTAAATATTGCGGCGATTGGAGACAAATGCATCAAAATTCTTTGTCATTTCCTCAGCATTGTCTCTGGTGGAAATGGGCCGGTAGATTTACTTTCAAAGACTGAGCTTTGTCACGAAGCAGCTACACTTACAGATTTCATCTTTTTGTTGGCTAATTATTCATCTCTGAACGGAAACCAGCGACACTGACCGATCCCTACCTCTGTCTCTGCAGTTTCCCATTTTGAACCGTCCTTCAGTCCTTCAGCTTCTTCCTGGTGACACACACACACACACACACACACACACACACACACACACACACACACACACACACAGTCACACACACACACACATACACACACACACACACACACACACACACACACACACAGTCACACACACACACACACATACACACACACACACACACACACACACAGACACACACACACTCACACACACACACACACACATACAGACACACACACACACACACACACACACAGACACACACACACACACACACACACACACATACAGACACACACACACACACACACACACACACAGAGAAACAATTGCACAAATGTATTTCTATGTTATAGTGACTGTCCTATTGTACATAGTGTTTATTGTAAGTCACTATAAATTGCACATTGCAAATTTAGACAGAGAAAAAAACAAAGATTTGTACTTCTCATGTGTATAAAGCCTGTACGTAATGAAGTCAATACAATTTGAAATACACAAACAGAGAATCGAAAAAAGATATAATAGAGAGACCGAGATCAGGATGGAAACGGTAAAATGAACACGTTGCTAATGCTCAAACACAAGATAATCTGAAGATGTTGGAAATCCGGGTCAACACAAGGAACTCTGCTGAGTTCCTCCAGCATTTTGTGTGTCATGTTGCTGATGTAACAGTCTGATGTTTGCCGATGTATGAGCATCATGAATCTGTCAAAGTTCAAAAGAAATTGAGAAGAAATATTTACTATGCAAAGGAATGGGCAGACGGTTAAATAATACAGAAAAAAACTGGAAATTGAGGATGAATAGGTGAAGCGTGGCTGGAAATGAACGAGATAAAGACAACCATGAAATAAAATGTAAGAAGTAAGATAGCGAGGGAGAGAGAAACCGCTAGGCAAAGTGACAAATAGATAGGTTAAGCAGGCAGAAAGACAGCCAGAAACAGATGCATAGATTGCAGGATTGTGGTGTTCCTCCTGTATCTCCTGGCCTGTGCTACATTGTGCACAGGACCGAAAAAAGCTGAAGAACGTTGCAAATCTAGTCAGCGCCATCTCGGGTACTAGCCCACAAAGCAGCCAGTACATTTTTAGGAAGAGTATCTCAGAAAGGCAGCGTCCTTCATTAAGGACCTCCAACACCCAGGGCATGTCCCTTTCCCACTGCTACCATCAGGTAAGAGGTACAGAAGCCTGACGACACACAGTCAACGATTAAGGAACAGATTCTTCCCCTCTACCATTCGATTCCTCAACGGACAATGAATCTTTGCACAATACTTCAAGTTCTTTTAATACACAGTATCTCTAAGTTAGCATGTTTTTAAATCTATTGAATATGCGTATACTGTAATTGATTTTCTTTTTTTTATTTACTATAATTATTCTCATATTCCTTATTATTACTATTTTTTCTTTATTATGCATTACATTCAATTGTTGTTACTAATTGAACAAACCGCACGTCACACGCCAGTGATAAATACCCTGATTCCGATCCTGATTCTGCGAATGTGGGGTTCATTCTGTACCTGTTAGTAAATGCTACAGTGTGAGAGCGTGGGATTCATTCTGTACCTGTTAGTAAATGCTACAGTGTGAGAGTGTGGGGTTCATTCTGTACCGTTAGTAAATGCTACAGTGTGAGAGTGTGGGGTTCATTCTGTACCTGCCAGCAAATGCTACAGTGTGAGAGCGTGGGATTCATTCTGTACCTGTTAGTAAATGCTACAGTGTGAGAGTGTGGGGTTCATTCTGTACCTGTCAGTCTGTGCTGCATTATGAGAGTGTGGGGCTCATTCTGTACTTGTCAGTCTGTGCTGCAGTGTGAGAGTACAGTATTCATTCTGTACCTGTCAGTCTGCGATACAGTGCGAAACTGTGGAGTTCATCGTGTACCTGTCAGTCGATGCTACAGTGTGAGAGTGTAGAGTTCGTGCAGTACCTGCCAGTCTCCGATAAAGTGTGTGAGTGTGGGGTTCATTCTGTACCTGGCAGTCTAAGCTACATTGTGAGCGTGTGGAGGTCATTCCGTACCTGTCAGTCTCGGATACATTGTGAGAGTGTGGAGTTCACTCTGTACTTGCTCGTCTCCGATGCAGAGTGAAAGTGTCGATATAAATCTGTACCTGTCAGTCTATGCTAGAGTGTGAGGGTGTGGAGCTCATTAGGTACCTGTAGTCTCCGATACAGTGTGAGTGTGTGAAGTTCATTCTGTACCTGTCAGTCTGTGCTACAATGTGAGAGTGTGGAGTTCATTGTGTCTTTGTCAGTCTGTGCTACAGTGTGAGAGTGCACTGTTCATTCTGTACCTGTCAGTCTCCGATACAGTGCGAGACGGTGGAGTACATTGTGTACCAGTTATTCTATGCTACAGCGGGAGAGTGCAGAGTTCGTTCTGTACCTATCAGTCTCCGATACAGTGTGAGTGTGTGGGAGTCATTCTGTACCTATCAGTCTAATCTACAATGTGAAAGTGCAGAGTTCAGTCTCTACCTGCCAGTCTTTGCTGCAGTGTGAGAGTGTGGAGTTCATTCCATACCTGTCGGTCTCCGATACAGTGTGAGAGCGCCGATTTCATTCTGTACCTGTCAGTCTGTGCTACAGTGTGAGAGTGCGGAGTTCATTTTGTACCTGTCAGTCTATGCTGCAGTGTGAGAGTGCAGAGTTCATTCTGTACCTGTCAGTCTCCGATACACTGCGAGACTGTGGAGTACATTATGTACCCGTCAGTCTATGCTACAGTATGAGAGTGTGGTGAAAATTGTGTACTTGTCAGTCTTGGATACAGTGTGAGAGTGTAGAGTTCATTCTGTACCTATCAGTCTCCGATACAGTGTGCGAGTGTGGCTTTGATTCTGTACCTCTACAGTGTGAGAGTGCAGTGTTCATGCGGTAGGCATGCTGTATAATCCCGTCACAGTGATCGCACCTTTCTTATTCCTGAGTTCTACACACATTGATTTACTGGGTGAGTCTCCGGGATGACCTCCATCTTGTGACGTTGTGCCTGATCAGCAACGCAGCTCCCCACCCTCATTTACCTCCCTCTGCACTGTCTGAATCACATGAATCCTGGAGTGTTTCGATACCAGTCCTGCCTTTCTCCCAACCAGACCTGTGTAACGGATGAAGCACGGTGCCATGTACTAATCCAGGCGCTACGTACATCTGATTTCACTGTTCTACATCCTGCTCTGAAATAAACTCACTTCTGCCCTCCGGTGCCACCGTGCTCATTAACGTGCCCATCTTGACTTCCCTTTAGGGTTCCTCGACTTCACCTGTACTTTCCGCTCAATGTTACTTACTGAGCTGTCGCTCTGGATCCCAATACCCCCTCCACATGCCACAGGATAAAAATCATCAGGGTGTCTCCAGAAAGCTTCCCTGTGAGAATATTACGTTCCCTTCACTGTAACCCATCCTCCTGACACCAGTCCCACCTATCCTGGAAGAGGGACCAATGATCTGTGTTCCTGATGCCCTGTCTCCTGAACCAGATTGTTAACCACACATTTAAGTGTACCAACTTACCATATCTTACCTCGCAAGCATGTGACACCTGAAAGAATCCTGCAATCACCACCCGAGAGTTCATATTTTCCTAACTTTCTGCCCAACTCCTTACATTCTCTTTGCAAAAACTTGTCTCTCTGTTGTTAGTTCTAATAAGGAGCACAACCTCTGGCTGCTCACCAGGCCTTTTCAGAATGGCCTGTACATTCTCAGAGACATCTTTGGCCCTGGAGTGATTAGGGTAACACACCATCCTGCAATCTCACTCATTTGCACACATACTCCTGTCTGTGCCCCCGCTGGAATGTTTGCTACATGTGATTCATAGATTTCCATCCTGTGCTTTATGTGCTTTCTAATAACCCGTTTGTAATGAACATTGTTTGAAAATTCATTCATTGTATTCTTCTTTGATTCAGCTCAGGCAATTCTCTTATGCATTCGCAAACAAAGGAGACTCCACACGTATTGAAACCACGCAATTTGTTAAAACACGTCGGATTTTAAATTTTAGAACTAACAAAATAACTAATGTCTAAAGTAGTAGCTGTATATAATTAAAAATAATGCTTATCATCCTCTGAAGAAGCCAATCGCAGTGATAGAGCGGAACCACAAATCCGGCAATGAATGTCACACCTTTGTTTTCCATCTCTCTCTCCCTCTCTCCCCCCTCTCTCTCTCCCTCTCTCCCCCCCCCCTCTCTCTCTCTCTCTCTCTCTCATTCTATTTCCTCTGCCTCTCTCACACGCCCATTCCCTCGCGCTCACTCTCACCACATCTTCCTCGCGCCCTGTCCCTCACGTGCTCTCCTTCGCGCCCTCTCCCCCGCGCGCTCTCCCCCGCGCGCTCTCCCTCGCGCACTCTCCCTCACGCGCTCTCCCGCGCGCCCTTTCCTCGCGATGTCTCATTCTCTCTCGCGTCCGCGCCCTCAGTCCACGCGCTCCCTCCTGCTCGCGCTCACTTTCTCCATCTCTCTATCTCCCACAGAGAGACAAGTGACGGTGACGGGACTTTGTCTTCAATTGTAAAACAGGAAAATAACAGGGTGCAGGAATGGAAATGTTATAATGGGAGCAGGAGTGGTTGATAGAGACGAAAATATACTCCACGATCAGGCGGTTTTGTCAGAACCGGGCAGCAGATTCGCCCCAAGCCTCAATTTAACAGGACGGGACGTGAGGCGCAAAAGAGATTTCTCTGGTGAGGCCAGTGATCAGCAGTAAACAGCTTTATTTCACTCTAAAGCAACACACAAGATGGAAAATAGTAAACAGTTAACAGGACTCTGATCAGCGGATTCGTCATAAAGAAGTTGACATTCTACTCTTCTCCATCGCTGCTGCCTGGCCTGCTGAGTTCCTCCAGCTTTCTGTGTGAGGAACAGAGTAAACAGTCGACGTTTCGTGGCGAGACCCTTCACCAGGATCTGATTTTGTGCGTGTTGCTTTGTATTTCGAGCGAATACAGAATCTCTCGTGTTTGTTCTGTTACTCTGTTCATCGCATTGTTTGCATTTACACACAACTGGGGGGAGAGAATAGGGAGCATGAAGGCAGCTGAATTGTAATACTTTACAGTATTTATTTTTCATGTTTTATGAATTTAAAAATCCGGTTTAGCCAAAAAAAAGCCATTGAAATCCGTTTATAGACAGAAAATATCACCCGTGTTCCCCACAACAGTATGAAACTACCGGTTATGCTGAAGAGCAAAACGATGGATTTGCGTCGGTTCTCCATCTCCCGGTCCTTGTCATTCTCTCCACTCTTTTGTCCCCGGAGCCCCCTGCGGGCTCGACTGGCCGCTAGAATCCGCCTGACAGTCAGAATATTGAACAGTAAAATCAGAAAGAATGGGAGACAAGGGGTTAAAATGAGATGAAACATATCACATTCCGCCCATGAGGGAGAATTTGTGAAGCTCGGTGTATAAACACAATTGCAGGGAACACCATTAATTATTTCTCGAGGCCCAAATACAAAGCCGGAGGGGACAGTCTCCAAACAGGCCAGCACACTCACTGTCCCGACAACCACAGCCGCCGTTCTCTCGGTGCAATATCTTGTTTTCAGTTTCTCACAACAAATCGCCACCAATCGATCGACGGTGAAAGCGACAGTCAGCCAGACTGAGGCCGCAGTGCTCGCAGAAATCAACCATTGATCGAGTCTGCACACAGGAGTAATGAGCAGGAATGATCGGGGAAAATAAATCAGAGCAGTCCAGTTCAGCAGCGGATCGGAGATAACGACCAGGAGATCGGCCGCTGCCATTCCCACCAGGTAGCGACTGACACATTTGGAGAGACCGCACTTTCCCCGGGAGAGGATCACAATCGCCACCAAGTTCGCTGGAAGAGAGACGGGAACAGCAAGTTGAGAAAATACTGAGCAGAAGCCAATGCGGCAGTTTGAGGGGATCCTGTGATATTTCCACTTTATTGTTACATTTATCGGCGGGAGCGTCGAGAGAGGGCGCAGAACTGGCGGGACAGAGAAGGAGTTTACACAGTAAAATAAAGTCAATATGGTCTGAATACGGTTCCCTCACTGATTTCCTCAATGTGAAGTGACAGCGGAGAGCTAAATCTGGGTAACTATCTCCTCAGGGCCAATACTTGATGGAACAATTTCTACCGGCACCTTCCGCGTCTCGTCTGGCTGAAATGAATAAATCCGGACGCTGATGGCGGGATTCTTCCATTAGACAATCAACAACTTCCATGGAGATCCCTGTCAGCGACAGAACAGCCGAAAGACGGAATAAAAACAGGAAATGCTGGAAACACTCATCCAGACGAAACAAAATATGTGGAAATTAGTTAAAGTATCTCTCTTTCAGAACTGTTCTCCGAGAGACCCCTGACACAAGTGTTAACCGGTTTCTCTTCCCATACAAGCTGCTTGGGACTCCGTGTTTCCAGCATTCCCGAGTTTGCTTCCTATTCCGGAACCTCACTGACTTTACAACAGAACATTGACTAATTCCAACAGATGCAGCGCAGCCTGACACAACCTCACAGACAGACATGACGCCTCCCACTGAATCCGGCACAGGGAAGCGGGGAGAGGAATTCAAACTCGCTGCCGCAGTCAGATGTCTGTAACAGTGTCAGATGTAGATATATTATAAAACATTTCACAGTATTGATAACTATGAGGCGCCACGGCGGGTGTGTTAATTGACTCAGCATCGACTTCATTGTGCTGTCCATCACCTGCTTTATATTCAGTCATATCGCAGACATTTACTAAAAATCCACGACAGTTTCGTGTTACAACCCGGAACTCCTCACAGTTGCTAAAGTGTTACTGCAGTCGATGGATTGATTGGTGCTCCTAAGTAGACAATCACTCACATTCAAATGCAGACGATCAATTGGCATAAGCTCCGCGGGCTGTATAAACACAATATCTGCAAGTGAAGTGCAGCTTCGACAAGACCAAAAGCAGAGAGCCGAACATCCCATTATTAATCACAAACCGCTGGAGGAACGCTGCCTGACCCGCTCAGTCCCACAGAAACTGGCTGATTCGCTGAATTCCTGCAGCGGTTTGTTTTTAGATCCAAATCCCAGCATCTATAGCCCCGGTGTTTCAACCCCGCTCCTGAAATGCGAAATACCAGGACAGGAATGTGAGAGTTTAAACCAGCGGTAGAATCAATCAATATCACTGGGATTGAACTTCAACATCCACCCACGGCAGCTGACACCGCGGCTTACCGGGAATTCCAAAGGCAGAAATAAAAGGATAGTAAATGTCTTCTATCCGCCAGATGATCGGATACATCATTTCAGTGTGAATCTGTGATTTCTGTTGCTCCTGCATTCACAGCTCCGGCAGACAGCTGATGCATTCCAAGTGGCCCTGATTTATAGAGAGGATCTGTCTCCAGAGACACGGTTATACACCTCACTAACTTTAGTTACAGTTGCTTGAACAAACACTTTTATTCAATACCATTGACTATTTTGTATCTATTGGGGCGAATGGAGGCAATTAGTTCAAAATTCTTTGGCGTTTTCTCAGCAGCGTCTCTGGTGGAATTTGGCCGGTAGATTTACTTTCAAAGACTGAGCTTTGTCACGAAGCAGCTACACGTACAGATTTCATCTTTTTGTTGGCTAATTATTCATCTCTGAGCGGAGACCAGCGACACTGACCGATCCCTACCTCTGTCCCTGCAGTTTCCCATTTTGAACCGTCCTTCAGTCCTTCAGCTTCTTCCTGGTGACACACACACACACACACACACACACACACACACACACTCACACACACACAGACACACACACACACACACACACACAGACACACACACACACACACACACACACACACACTCTCACACACACACACAGTCACACACACACACACACACACACAGTCACACACACACACACACACACACACACACTCTCACACACACACACAGTCACACACACACACACACACACAGTCACACACACACACACACACACACACACACAGACACACACACACAGTCACACACACACACACACACAGACACACACACACACTCACACACACACAGACACACACACAGACACACACACACTCACACACACACACACTCACACTCACACAGAAACACACACACACACAGACACACACATACACACACAGTCACACACACTCACACTCACACACACTCACACACACACAGACACTCACACACACACACTCACACACACTCACACTCACACACACACAGACACACACACTCACACACACACTCACACACACACTCACACACACACAGACACACACACACAGACACACACACACTCACACACACACACACACACACTCACACACACACATACACACACACACTCACACACAGACACACACACTCACACTCACACACTCACACACACAGAAACACACACACACAGACACACACAGTCACACACACACACTCACACACAGACACACACACTCACACACACAGAAACACACAGTCACACACACTCACACTCACACACACACTCACACACACACACACACACAATTGCACAAATGTATTTCTATGTTACAGTGAGTTTTGTTGTACATTCTTTTTATTGTAAGTTACTATAAATTGCACATTGCACATTTAGACAGAGACATAACGTAAATATTTTTACTTTTCATATATATGAAGGATGTAAGTAATGAAGTCAACACAATTGGAAATACACAAACACAGATTTGAACAAAGATACAATAGAGAGACCGAGATCAGGATGGAAACGGAAAACTGAGCACGTTGCTAGTGTACAAACACGCGAACATCTGAAGATGTTGGCAATCCAGGGTAACACTAGGAACTCTGCTGAGTTCCTCCAGCATTTTGTGTGGCACGTTGCTAATGTAACAGTCTTTAATGGGTATCTCAAATCTGTGAAAGGTCAAAAGAAATCGAGAATAAATATTTCAGTCTGTAAAGGAATGGGCAGGCTGTTAAATTATCCAAAAAAATGATACTGGAAATTGGCAGATGAACCGATGCATGTCGGCTGGAAATGAACGAGAGAAAGACAAGCGTGAGGTAAATTGTCAGGAGAGAGGGGAGAGAGAGAGAGGGAGGCAAGAGAGGGAGAGAGAGGGGAAGACAAAGGGAAGAGAGAAGAGGGAGAGGGAGAGGAAGAGAAAGGGAGAGAGAGAGTGAGAGGGGAAGATGGAGTGAGAGGGGAGGGGAAGAGAGGGAGGGAACAGGGAGGAGGATGGGGGAGAGAGAGAGGGAGGAGGAAAGAGGGAGGGGGTGTCGAGGGAGGGGGAGGGAGAGAGGGAGGGGGTGTCGAGGGAGGGGGGGAGAGAGGGAGGTGGAGAGAGGGAGGGATGTCGAGGGAGGGGGAGGGAGAGAGGGAGGGGGTGTCGAGGGAGGGGGAAGGAGAGAGGGAGGGGGAGAGAGGGAGAGGAGAGAGAGAGAGAGAGAGAGAGAGAGAGAGAGAGAGAGAGAGAGAGAGAGAGAGTGTGGGGGGAAGAAGCCGATTGGCAAACTGATGGATTAATTTTGAATTAGCAGTTGGCATCCTACTCACCTCTACCCTTAATGATTCTGAACACTTCCACCATATCTGCTCTGATTATCTGTCAACTTAGGCCAAACAGATTTAATTCTCTCAATCTTTCTGCATAGCTCACACCCTGCAGTCCTGCAATGAGGGTCGTCACCCTTCTCTGATCTCTTTCCAGTGCCTTCACATCCCTTACTAAATATAGAGATCAGAAGTGTACACAGTTCTCAAGTCGTGGCCTCACAAATGCATGAAACAGCTTAAGGAGACGTTCCTAGCTCTGAACTCCTCTGAGCGCATTATATAGCCCGACATTATATCAGCCTTCCGAATTGCTTCAGTGCATTGCCTAGATGTTGATCGTGATGTCTTGCAGGAGACTCAAATCCTTTCCATACAATGCACTCTCTTACTCAAGACTCCCATTGTATATTTATATCTAATGCTTCTACTTCCTAAATGTAGTATTTTACATTTACTTACATTACATTTCACCCGTCATTTATCTGCCCACATGAGGATTTTGTTTAGATCTATCTGCATTGATTCTGCTGCTTGAATATTATTAGCCCATCTCTCTAATTTTGCGTCATCTGCAAACGTAACGAGTTTACTAGTTCTGTGCTTATCCAAAACTGATTCTTGCGGAACCCCACTTTTAACATCCTCCGGGAGTGAAAATAATCCTCTCTCCATAACTCTTTCCTTTCTGCTTTTAAGCCAATTCTACACACATTGACATCCCATACCCTGAATTGCTACCTCCTGTAATTTGAATATTAACCGCTTCTCGGGTACCTTTCCAAAATCCTTCTGAAGCCCAAGTAAATGATATCACCTCTTTATTGTTATCATAGTTTTTAGTTCCCTCTTCATAGACCTACAATATATTGGCCAAACATTATTTACCCTTTCTGACCCCATGCTGCCTTTCTGCCAACAGAAGACCATAACAATATAAGACATAGGAGCATAACTAGGCCATTTGGCCCATCGAGTCTGCTCCAACATTCAATGCTGACTCATCCTTTCTTTCGCCTGTTCAATCCCATTTCCAGGTCGTTTCCCCATCAGCTTTGATGCCGTGGCCAATCGAGAACCTATCAATCTCTGCCTTAGATACACCCAACGACCTGGACTCCACAGCTGCACTTGAAAGAAATTCCACAAATTCACCACCCTCTGGCTAAGGAAACATTTCCACATCTCTGTTTTGCATTGACTCCCCTCTATCCTGAGTCTGTGCCCTCTTGTCTAGGACTCTCCCACCATGGGAAACATCCTTTCCACGTCCACTCTGTCTCTGCCTTTCAACACTCGAAAGGTTTCAATGAGAACGTCTCTCTCCTTCTAAATTCCAGTGAGTACAGACCTAGAGTCATCAAGTGTTCTTCGTATGATAACCCTTTCATTCCTGGAATCATCCTTGTGAACCTCCTCTGGACCCTCTCCAATGCCAGCACATCGTTTCTGAGACGAGGAGCACAAAACTATACACAATACTCAAGGTGAGTTCTCAGCATCACATCCCTGCTCCAGTATTCTCCACCTCTGAAATGAATGCTAACATTGCATTTGTCTACCTTCACCACCAACTCAATCTCCAAATTAACATTTAGGGTGCCGCGCACAATGGCTCCAAAGTCCCTTTGCCTCTCAGATTTTTAAATTTTCTCCCCTTTTCGAAAATAGTCTGCACATTTATCACCACCACCAAAATGCATGACGGTGCATTTTCCAACATTATATTTAATTTGCCAGTTCCTTGCCCTTTCTGCTAATCTAAGCGCTTCTGCATCCTGCCTGTTTCTTCAACACTACCTGCCCCTCCAACGTTCTTCAAATCATCTGCAAACTTGGCAACTGATCCATCGATTTCATCATCTGAATCATTTATATACAGCAAAATGTAGTGGTCCCAGCACCAATCCCTGGGGAACACCACTAGTCACTGGCAGTCATCCAGACAAGGTTCCTTTTATTCCCACTTGCTGCATCCCTGTTCTTGTCAGATAGTTTTCCAACTCTGTCTTCATTAATGTTACCCTTATCTTACCCACGATACGCGTTAAGCTTACTGGTAAGTAGTTAAAAGGGTCAGTGCTGTCACCCCTCTTATATACGAGGAAAGATTTGGGCCATTTCAAGTCCTTAAAGACTTCATCAATCTTCACAGAGTTTTGAAAAATTCTTATTTTGTGTTTTTAATCATAGACTTCTTTAAGTACCCTTGGATATATGTTATCCGACACTGAGATTTCTTAACTTTCAACCATTTCAGCTGAAGTAGGACTTACTTACTAAGATCTCTGAATCAGCTTAGGCAACTTTATTTTTAACATCTTTGCAGGTGAACACTTTAGCAAAATAAAAGCTAAGAGTATCCGTTATGTCCTTCTCTGCATAACTTAACACCCCACTGTTATTTCTAATGCACTTAAATTTCTATTTATCATTTCTTTTATGACTGAAGTATTGACAAAATCTCTTGTGGTCAATCTTAATATTATCAGCAATATCCTTCTCAACCTGTCTTCGTCAATCTGAATTTCCCACTTTACTATAGCTCTCATATTATCATATGCCCTATGGTTAGAATGTATTACTTCTTTTTTCTGGATTCCTTAATTAGTTGTCTTAACTTCAATATTTTTATAAATCTTTGCTCATCCATGTAGTTGATCTATTGTTTTATTTTTGCATCTCCTGACCTTGGGTATGAACATTTCCTGCACTACATGTATTACCTATTTAAATCGATCCCATTGTCCCTCGACTGACAAATTCTTGAGCAGCTTTCTTCCAGTTTGCCTTCTGAGGTCTTTGCCGCATCTGCACAAAGTTTTTGTTTGTGAAATTCAATCAAAGGGCTTTAGTTTTTACTCCCCCAAAGTACTTCGAGACTTCCAATGTTATGATCACTTGTTCCTGAACGTTTAACAACTTCCGTACAGAAAATTGTCTCTTGAATGTCATAGAATATCAGATCGAGTCAGTCCTCCCCTCTTGTTGGTGTATTAGCATACTGGGTCAAAAAATAATGCACTGTATTGTGGTAGTACAAGTCGAAACAAGAACAAAATGTTAGAACAATGTATAACAGCTGCAGAGAAAGGTATATCAGAAGGTGCAAGATTATTCTGTCGCAGATTGTGAGGCAAATAATTCATCGTATAGTGCCAGTCTTATAACAATGCGATAAATGTTGTCATTCAGCCCCGTGGTACGTGATTTCTGAATGATTCCTGGGTCTTTGCAATGTAATTCAGACCATGGCCATGAACTTGGGCTCTCACTGGGAAGGACATCACTGTCATGGATATGGCCCTGACCCTGACCATGGTAAGTCCCCTGTCTCACATCGTCTCTTCTCTTCGGTTACTCATGTACACAAATGACAGTATCTTACAGCCAGTGAACGCCTTTGGTCTCTGGAAGGAAACCGGTACGGTCACCTCCTACTTACACCAGCCAAGATTTAGCCTCTGGGCCTCACCTTTGTGATCTTCAATATCTAGAGAGTAGCAGATTTTTAAGCAAGTTTCAGAGACAGTCAGCCTGAGTCAACAAATACTTTTTGGACATTTCTACCTGTACCTGATTCTACGAATTTCAAAACGAGATGAGGAAGTCCTGGTGGTTCCCCCGTGGCAGGGAAGGGTACAGTCAGGCAGTGAGATAGAGACAGTTTACTCACTGGTTAGTGGAGAATGGCAGGAGATACTGCGGCCACAAAAGAGACACGAGGATGGCGTGTTGCCTCAAGGGTGCTAGCGTCCAGTGCGTTTAGGTGCAGCTGCAGAATATTGTCAAGGGGAAGACTGAAAATCCGGAGGTCCTGGTGCACACTGTCACCGATGTCACTGTCAAAAAATGAGATGGGATCCTGCATATTGAGTGTATAGAGTTAGGAAAGAGGCCTCTTTCCTTCCGTCATCCATGTACACATCGCACTGCATTTTGTGGCCAATGAACACACCATCCAACTTACCTTTGGTCACTGAAAGGAAACCGGAACAGTCAGAAATAAAGTATAATTCCAGTTCCACCCAGAGCTCCTCCCCAGACCCAGGACAGGACACAATGGTAGTACCGCAATTTGTGAGTATAATCACGTTTCCAGTAAAATATCCCCACCCAGCCACAATTTGACAATTCCACTGGTCCTGGGATCGCTGAAAGTTGCTCCCGGAATCAGGCACTGGCTCCAGCTGCTCCTCATCCTCGACCAAACTTGAACTCAGTCTCTGCAGGACATATCTGGCCCTGACCCTATCCACGATAACTCCGCTGAGTCCTCCTGTCTCCCATGTACTCTAAGGACTAACTCACGGCCAGCGAATGCACCATGCAGCTCGGGTTTGGTCTCTGGAGGAAAACCGGTATGGTCACTTTCCATGTGGCAGTCAGACCGAGTGCACAAACACATTTCGTAACCTTTGCCTGCACCTGATTCCATTAATTCCTTTAAGTTCAAAATGAGATGAAGAAACCCTGGTTGTTCCCCTGTGGCAGGGAAGGGTAAGGTCAGGCAGTGCATGAGTGATAGGGGACTTGAGAGTTAGGGGTACCAACAGCAGATATTATGGCCGCAAAAGAGACTCCAGGATGCTGTGTTGCCTCCCGGGTGTTTGGGTCCAGGTGTACCAGAGCGGCTGCGGGATATTCTCAAGGGGAAGAGTAAACAGCCAGAGGTCGTGGTGCATATTAGCACCAATGTCATTGTCAAAAAAGTGGAAGAAGTTCTACAGACTGAGTATACAGAGTTAGGATAGAGGATGAAGAGAAGGACCTCCAAGGCGGCAATTCCTGGATTATTCCCGGTGCCATGGGCTTGTGCATGTAGGAACAGGATGATGGCACAAATGAATGAGTGACAGAGGAGATGGTGCAGGGGGCAGGGTTCCAAGCTTGGATCATTTGAACCTTTTTCTGGGCGAGGGGTGACCTTTCGAAGAGGGGCCTGTTTTACCTGAACTAGAGGGGGAGTAGTATGCTGGCCGGGAGGTTTGCTAATACTACTCAGGAGGGTTTAAACTCGTTTTGTAGGGGGCGGGGAATCGGAACACCATGTCAGTTAGTGAAGGATTAAACACGAAGGTAGACATCAGTGAACGAATGGACAGGAAAAATCAAATTAACAGGTATGATGAGGCATATAGTTTGAATGTTGTGTACTTGAATGTCAGGGATATTATGGGTGAATGTGATGAACACAGAACATGGATCAGTACATGGAACTGTAATGTTGTGTCCATTACAGAGACTTGGTTGAGAAATGGGCAGGGACGCGTGAGTAATCCGCCAGGTTTTTGAAGATTTTGAAAAACTAGAGAAGGAGGTAAAAGAGGTGTGAGTTGGACTACTAATCAGGGACAATTTCACAGCTGCGCACAGGCGAGACACAGTGGAGGGTTCAGACCCTGAGTCCATTTGAAGAGAACTGAAGAACAGGAAGTGTGCTATCAAAGGAATGGGATTATACTACTACCTGGTGTTGGGTGATGAGTCTATTCAGGAACCTGCCCACTCAGTGCGTGAGCTGCTAGGTGACTGAGACCACAACTCCTTCACTTTCAAGGTAGCTATAGATAATGATGAGATATTTTTAAATAGGAGATGGGCAGATTAGGAGGGCATTAGGCAGGAACTAAGAAGGGTTAATCGGAAATAACTTTTATTCTGGTGAATCCACATCAGACATGGGGAGAGTGTTGAAAGATTGATTGCACAGAGTACAGGAAATGTATCTTCCTGTTAGAACGAAGGGCAGGGATGGAAATAGAAGAGAAATTTGGATGCCCACGGAAGTGAAGAATTTAGTCAAGAATAAAAAGGAAAATTACGTCAAGTTTTGGAAGTTAGGATCAAATGGAGTAGATGGAGTGGATCAAATGTTATACAGAATCAGGAAAGGAACTAAAGAAGGAATTTACAAAAGCCAAGAGGGGCCATGAATAGTCCTTGGCAAGCAGAATCAAGGGGAATCCCAAGGCAATCCATACATATATCAAGACAAGAGGTTATCGGGGGAGAGGGTAGGATCCCTCGAGGACAAAGAGGGGAACATTTGCTCAGATCCAGAGAATGTGACTGAAATACATAATAAGTACTTTGCTTCAGTATTTACCAAAGGGACGAAATGTGGACTAGTGGAGAGTGCTGCGTATATAAATATGTTATGGAGTTTGGAGGTCAAGGAGGAGGAAGTAGTGGGTCTTCTTATGAGTATTAAGGTAAATTACATCGTGGCGTCTGATGGGATTTACCCAGGATTCTGAGTGAAGCAAAAGACGAGATAGCTTTGGCCTTGACCAGTAGCGTCATATCTTTCCTAGGCACAGACGAGTACCCAGAGGACGGGTGAGTCGCGAATGTTAAACCTGTATGTAAGAAGGGAACAAGGGAAAATGCAGAGAACTGTAGACCGGTAGATCTCACGTCAGTTGTACAAAAAACAGCCGGCGAAACTTCCTCGAGATTGGGTATATGAGCTTTTGGAAGCAAGGGCCTAATTAGGGAGAGTCTTCCTGTGGGGCAGGTCCCATCTTCACAACTTGATTAAGTTTTCTGACAAAGTGACGAAAGGCACAGATGCAGGTAGAGCTGATGATGTCGTGTACATGGATTTTACTAAAGCATTTAACAAAGTCCATCTTGAATAAATAAAGAGTTTGAAGAGACTTATTCGAGCTGGCGGTCTGTAGCTCGTGGTGTTCTGCAAGGATCTGTGCTGGGAGCTCTCCTGTTTAAATGATCGGGATGAAAATGTGGATGGGTGGTTTGATGCGTTTTTGAATGACACCAAGAGTGGTGCAGTTGTGGATAGTGAAGAAGATTAGATTGGGTTAGATAAGATTATGAGGACGCCCAGTCCTCGTTTATTGTCATTTAGAAATGCATGCATTAAAACATGATACAATGTTCCTCCAGAAAGATATCATAGAAACATAGGACAAACCAAGACTAAAACTAACAAAACCACATAATTATAACATATAGTTACAACAGTGCACAGCAATACCGTAATTTGATAAAGAGCAGACTATGGGCACGGTAAAAAAAAAAGTCTCAAGTCCCGATAGCCCCACCATCTCACGCAGACGGTAGAAGGGAGAAACTCTCCCTGCCTCCAAGCGCCGCAAACTTAACGATGCATTGGAAGCACCCGACTGCAGCCGACTCTGAGTCCGTCCGAAAATTTCGAGCCTCCGACCAGCCCTCCGACACCCAGCACCGAGCACCAAGCACCATCTCTG
The DNA here is from genome assembly GCF_030028105.1 of Mobula birostris. NCBI lineage: Eukaryota > Metazoa > Chordata > Chondrichthyes > Myliobatiformes > Myliobatidae > Mobula > Mobula birostris. The sequence goes on along the minus strand of NC_092389.1, from coordinate 63,521,184 downwards.
CCGAGCGTTTCGACCTTGTTGCATTTGATCCCAGAGTTTTTCTGTAACTATCCTTGTGACAGCTGAGCTGATTGAGTCTATTCGAAGGAGGCTGGGGACTCCGCTGCCTATTCAGTTGGTCATGGAGAGGATGTGACAGATTGTCTGTAATCTATAACAGTTTGCTTAATAACCTCCTGTCCACCACTAACACAAAAGACTCCGGGTTACACACATCAAAGTTGCTGATGAACGCATCTCTAGGAAGAGGTACAGGCGACGTTTCGGGCCGAGACCCTTCGTCAGGACGTCGACTGTACCTCTTCCTAGAGATGTTGCCTGGCCTGCTGCGTTCACCAGCAATTTTTATGCATGTTGCTTGAAGTTCCAGCATCTGCAGATTTCCTCGTGTTTGAGAATCCGTGTTGTTGCCAAGGACAGATCCATTCTTCTTGATGAGTTTATTTAGTCTTTTTGCATCACAGATACCGATGCTGCTCCCCCAACATAAAACAAGAAAGAAGACTGCACTCGCTACAACTGACTGGTAAAATGACTCCAACATCCTGCTGCACACTTTGAAGTATCACGGCTTCCTCAGAAAATAGAGTTTGCTGATCCCCCGCTTGTAAACAGCCTTGGGGTTGGTTTTCCAGTCAAGTCTGCTGTCGAGGTGAACACCCAAATATTTGTACTCCTCCACCACCGCAACCTCCTCTCGCAGAATGTATACAAGAATCGCCACCGTCCTCTTCCACCTAAAACCAATCACCATTTCCCTGGTTTTGGCCACGTTCAGGGGCAGGCGATTCCTCCCGCGCTATTCCACAATCCTCTCCACCAGTCCTCTGTGCTCCGACTCCTGTCCATTCCTGATACAACCAGCTACCGCAGAGTCATCAGAGAACTTCTGCAAGTGGCCAGACTCAGAGTTCCACTGAAAGTCTGAGGTGTTCAGTGTGAACAGAAACGGAGACGGGACAGTCCCTTGTGGGGCTCCGCTGTCACTCACCACTATCTCAAACAAAGAACTGCCCAGTCGTACAAACTGGGGTCTGTCGGTCAGGTAGTCAGTAAGCCAGGAGATAGTGGTCTTTTCTACCTCCATCCCTTGCAGCTGCTCGCTCAGAGGAAGTGATTGAATTATGTTGAAGGCACCACCAGTATCAGCCAGGAATGGGTGAGCTCGCTGCCACGGGTAGGTGACGGCACCATTCACTTCCGCAGGAGGCTGCTTGGCAAAATGTAGACGGTCCAATGAAGGTGGGAGGAGAAGATGGTGGCGCGACACAGCGCGCACGGACTCTCCGGTGAATGATATCTGTATTTGTTAAGTAGGGTACCGTGCACAATTCTGATTTGATGGAGACAGACGTGAGAGCACGGAGGAACATCTGGAGAAACTTCTGAAATGCCCGCTTCGCTGCCGCTGCTACTGTGTGGTCCGGAATCTCCGGAGCAGAAGGCCTCCGAGTCCTCGGCTTTGCTTGTTTTAGCGGCCGGGACAAGGTCGAAGGCGCTCGACAGAGGATGGCGCTCGGGAGGCTGTATTGGAGGGACTGGTTGGAGGCTCGAAGTTTTCGGACGGGCTCAGAGTCGGCTGTGGCCGGGTGATTCCAATGCATCGGCAGTTCTCGGTGCCTGGAAGTTCATGACAGGGAGAGTTTCGCCTTTTTTGCCACCTGCTATCGGGGACTGTCGGAGTCGATCGGGAATGGAGACTTCTTTTAACCGTGCCCATGGTCTGTTCTTGATCAAACTATGGTATTGCTTTGCACTGTTGTATCTATATGTTATAATTATGTGGTTTTGTCAGTGCTAGTCTTTGGTTTGTCCTGTTTTTTTTTGTGATATCACTCTGGAGGAACATTGTACCATTTCTTAATGCATGCATGCATTTCTAAATGACAATAAACGAGGACTGAGTGTCCTCATAATCTAATCATATGTGGGGCACTGGTGGTAGAACCAAGTGCGAGACACAGGCACTGAAGTACTAGGAACAGGACTAGGATGCAGGATCTGGGCTAGGACATGGACAAGAAACAGGGAAACTGGACGAGGAACTATGAACTTGGCACCTGGGTTTGGACTCCGAACCAGAGACTGGACAAGGACCCAGAACCTGGGTCTTGCCTCGGGCTCGGGCCCCAGAACCAGGCAAGGACATGACATGACAACAGGACTGGAGGCTGGGGTCTTGAGGCTGGAGCTTGGAGACAGGCTAGGGTCTTGAGGCTGGAGCTTGGAGACAGGCTGGGGTCTTGGGTCTTGAGGCTGAAGGCTGGGCTCTTGGGTCTTGAGATGCGGAGGCTGATAACTCGGAGACAGACTGGCAACTGTAGACCATCAACATAGAGCCGGGACTTATCCTTTGAAAAGCTGAGACTCATGTTTAACACGACACGAACATGAAACTGGACAGAACATAGACATAGATCCGGGACTCAACACCAAGTTGGGACAGGTCCCTCCGTCGGGTAACGGCAAAACGGCTGGACTTACCCAACAGAGGCAAAGACAAGACAAGACAGTCTCCCCCCCCCCCCCCTCCACCCCCCAGGGTAACAGCAGAACGGCCTGACTTACCCCACGGAGGCGAGGACAAGACAAGACAGATCCCCCCGCAGGGCAACAGCAGAATGGCCTGACTTACCCCACGGAGGCGAGGACAAGACAAGACAGATCCCACCGCAGGGCAACGGCAGAACGGCCTGACTTACCCCACGGAGGCGAGGAGAAGAAGAGACAAACGCCAAAGAATGACAGACAATTGCATCTCTGCATCGGGGTTGCTCCGAGTCGCAGTTATGGCCAGCAACCTAGGCTGGATGTGGAAACAGCCGGATCCCTACCTAGCTCAGAGCAGCTGACGGCCACTCAGCTGGTCCAGGGAATCTTGACAGGACAAACTAGCAGCTCACACTCGACCCAAGGCCACTTATATTCCAAGCCCCAAGATGGGAATCAGGCGCCTATGATTAACTCAACCAAACAAGGGATCCGGAGTCCTGAGTCCACGGACCGGACCATGACAATAACCTACTCGAGGAACTCCAGACGTACCATACCACATATCCCTTTAATTTTCTAAGCTCCATGTATCCATCTAAAACCCTTATTGTATTTGCCTCTACCACTGTCGCTGGCAGTGTATACCACACAGCCACCATTCTTTGTGTAAAAAACTTACCTCTGACATCTCCCATGCACCTACTTGCAAGGACCTTAAAACGATGCCCCCTCGTGTGAGCCATTTCCGTCCTGGGAAAAAGCCTCTGGCTATCCTCACTATCAATGCCTCTCATTGCCTTACACACCTGTATGAATTTCCTGCATGATTTTTTCTAGGCTGAATAAGACGATGAGTTCACTGTGATTTTGATGTTCTTCAGGGCTCCGGACTAAGTGGTTAAACTCCTTCTTCCCCGTTCTTTTCAACGTTTTCTGTCACTTTCACTCATTTCAAAGGACTGTGCCTCAGACAGCTGGGTTGGTGCAATGCGCCTCTAAGGTCTGACAGCAGACTAGCGAGTGAATCTTCGATGGAGCAGAGTCAGAAACCAACGAGTTGCCAGCACCAGTCAGGGCTCTGGGGCTCCAGAAAGAGATAGGGTCTGGAGTTTACGAGGAGGAAGATGAATCAGACCAGCCTGATGTGGCTACAAATGAAAGATGAGAAACATCTGGAAGCTGATTGATTTTTTTTAAAAGTGGTTAATTTCTGGAAAATACTGGAGAAAATCAACAGATGTGGAGCAAATGTGGAGAGCAATAAATAGACAACATTTAGGCCGAGTCCCTTCAGCATGTTTGGACTGTGTACTCCTCTGCTTAGTTTCTGCCTGGACTGCAGAGTTCCTCCAGAATTGTGTGTGTGTGTGTGTGTGTGTGTGTGTGTGTGTGTGTCTACATTTCCAGCAACTGCAGAATCTCTTGTGTTTTATATCTGCATTTCTAAGAGGGTTGTACTTGGCTCTTGACAGGCGAAATGCCTGTTGATATCGAGTATATTATTTACAGAAGCTGCTTTCTGCGTTAAAACAGCTGCTGAGTTTTCTACACACAAAACACAGTGAGACACGGACACAGAACCGGTGCTTGCAGAAACCTAACGGCACCGTGATTACCCCGAAAGCGGAGCCTTAGAAAGAAACCCGCCCCCCCCGCAGCACCAATTAAATGCGCAGGCGCAGGCGTCAGGATTGTGACGTAACCGGATATCACGCATGCGCACAGTACACAAACGGCCTGGGAACGACCGGCATCAGGTGAGAGCGGATCGCCGGCCGGGCGGGGGGTTTCGGCACCGACTGTGTCCGGGCACCGTGGCCCGCAGTCCCGGGACAGTCCCTCTCTTTCAGCCCCACGATCCGTACCCGGGCCCCGGGGAGCTTCCGGCTGCTGGGGGAATGGGAGCCGATGGTCCCGGCTGTTATGTTGCGGTCCCGTCTCCCGGATGGTAGCAGCTGCCACATCCTGTGGTTGGGGTGACTCCGCTCCCCAATGATCCTACAGGTCCTTTTTACACAATAATGTAAATATCCTGGACAGTGGGAGGTTCACATCTACAGATGGGCTGGGCTGTCCGCACCACTCTCTGCAGAGCCCTGCGACTGAGGGAAGTACAGTTCCCGTACCATGCAGACCCTCAGCATGCTCTCAAGTGTGCCCCTGTAGAAAGTTCTTGGGATTTGGGGAACCACACCAAACTTCTTCAACCATCTGAGGTGAAAGAGGCACCGTTGTGCCTTTTTCACCGCACACCACGTATGTACGGATCAGGTAATTATGATATTGTAGCCATTACTGGGAGTTGGTTGCACCCAGCAGTCTGAGGGATTTAGAGGAACAAATTTGTAGAGAGATCGCAGACTATGACAAGAAACAAAAGTTGAGATGGTAAGTGATTTTAAATTCCCATATATTGACTATAACTCCCATACTGTATAAGGACTAGATGGGGTAGAGTTTGTCAAATGTGCCCTTAATCAGTATGTAGAATTTCTGACGTAGAAGTGTGCAATAAGCTATTAGGAAATGGTCCAGGGCTAGTGACGGAAATTAGTGTATGGGAACACTTTGTAGCTAGTGATCATAATGCCATGAGATTCTAAGTAAATATAGAAAAAGAGCGGCCTGGACCACGGTTTGAGATTCTAAATTGGAGAAAGGTCAATTTTGATGGTGTCAGAAAGGATCTGACAAGTGTGGATTGGGACAGGCTGTTTTCTGGCAAAGGAGTGCTTGGTAAGTGGGAGGCCTTTGGAAGTGAAATTTTGTGTGTGTAGAGTTTGTATGTGCCTTCCAAAAATAAAAGTTGAATGGTAACTGGTGCAGGGAACCTTGGTTTTCGAGCGATATTAAGTCCCTGAATATGTTGTTCCTCCAAATGCCTCAGGCTGTTGGGTGCAACCAAGACTCATTAATGACTACAATTTCATAATTCCACGCCCTGAGCTCATCTGACTTTCTGTTGGTTTTTAAAAGCTTCCCAGTATTTTTTGCTCTATTATTTGCCCTCTCTTTGGCATTTATGTTGGCTTTGGCTTCTGTTTCTTTCTTTTTCAATCTTTTCATTGGTTTCATAATAATAAACATAACATAGTATTGATACAAAGTTATTGGGATCACATTGTTGTACTTAACATATTTAAATATACACCCAGTTGACACACAGGTATTAAACCTCCCAATTATACAGGATGCAAATATAATATAATATACAAATTTTTTTTAAATATATCATGAAAAAGGAAAGAAAAATAAATCCTCTCCCAAAAAAAAAAACTAACCTGAACAGTGTTAACCAACTAAACTAAAAAAAAAAGACCTGGGCTGTTGTGAAACATTAAAAAAAAGAACCATTAATGTCGTTGACTCCGCTCCTCTCAACATGCATTAAAAAGAGAGAGAACAGGATTGGAAAAGATCAGATTACATCATGTGGAAGTGTTGAATAAATGGCCTCCAAGCCTTTTCGAATTTAATAGAGGGATCATAAATAACACGCCTAATTTTTTCTAAGTTTAAACACAACATAGTTTGAGAGAACCAATGAAATGTGGTGGGAGGATTGATCTCTTTCCAATTCAGCAAAATGGATCTTCTAGCCATTAATATAAGAAATGCAACCATCCGACGAACTGAAGTGAAGAGGTTAAAAGATTTGGTTCTATCATTGGTAAACCAAAAATTGCAGTAATAGGGTGGGGTTGTAAATCAATACTCAAAACAGTTGAGATAATATCAAAGATGTCTTTCCAGTATTTTTTTAAAAGAGGACATGACCAAAACATATGAGTTAAAGAAGCTATCTCAGAGTGACATCTATCACACACAGGATTTATATGAGAGTCATAATGAGCTAATTTATCCTTAGACATATGAGCCCTATGCACTACTTTAAACTGTATCAATGCATGTTCAGCACATATAGAGGATGAATTAACTAATTGAAGAATTTTTTTTCCCATTTTTCAATCAGTAAAGTAATCTTAAGTTCCCTTTCCCAATCAGTCTTAACTTTATTAGATACGTCTGGATGTATTTTCATAATTATATTGCAAATAGTTGCAATTACACCTTTCTGAAAAGGATTTAAATCTAATTTTTTTTCCAAAATATCCATTGAATATAAATTCGGGAAGGTAGGAGAAACAGTATTTAAGAAGTTTCTAATCTGTAAATTTCTTTAAAAAATGGGATCGAGGCAAGCTGTATTTGTTAGATAATTGTTCAAAGGACATGAAACAATTATCCAAAAATAGATCACAATATTGTACTATACCTTTAGTTTTCTAAGCCAGATATGCTTGGTCCATAATGGAGGGTTGAAAGAAAAAAATAGATATACTATGACTTGCAAGAATAAATTGATTCAACCCAAAAGATTTTCAAAATTGAAACCATATTCATAAAGTATATTTCACTATTAGGTTATCCATTTGTTTATACAATTTAGAAAGAGTAAAGGGAAGCAAAGTGCCTAAAATAGAACCCAATGGAAACCCTTGTAAAGAATTACATTCAAGATTTTTGACAGAAAATACTCTGCAGATGCTGGGGTCAAAGCAACACTCACAACACGCTGGAGGAACTCAGCAGGTCGGGCAGCATCCGTGGAAACGAACAGTCAAGATTTACCCAATGTGGACTTGCAGTTACATCCAAGTCCCATAACCAAATTTTAAATATCGAATATTAATTGCCCAATAGTAAAATCTAAAATTCGGCAATGACAAACCCTGTTCCTTTTTAGATTTCTGTAAGTATCTTTTACCTAACCTAGGATTTTTATTCTGCCATATATATGAAGCAATTTTGGAATTAACATTATCAAAAAAGGATTTCGGAATAAAAATTGGCACCGCTTGAAATAAATATAAAAATTTAGGTAAAATAACCATCTTAATAGCATTGATCCGACCGATCAATGACAGAGACATTGGTGGCCATTCAGTAAACAAAAGTTTATTCTGATCAATTAAAGGTAAGAAATTAGCCTTAAGTAAATCCTTATGCCTTTTTGTAATTTTAACCTCTAAATATGTAAAAAAATCAGTATCCAATTTAAATGACAAACATCCATGAATTGGAACCTGCATATTTAGGGGAAATAGTTCACTCTTATTAAGGTTCAGTTTATAACCAGAAAAATTACTAAACTGAGCCAACAAAGATAAAATAGTAGGAACGGATTTCTCAGGATTAAATGTATAATAACAAATCGTTTGCATATAATAACTTGTGTATTTGATTCCCACGTGTAATACCAAAAATGTTTGGTGAGACTCAGATAGCAATTGCTTAAGTTTCAAGGGCAATATCAAATAATAATGGGCCAAGAGTACATCCCTGCCTAGTACTCCGAGATAAGCAAAAAAAGGGAGATCTTTGAATGTTAGTACAAACGGAAGCTACAGGGGTATGATATATCAATTTAATCCAAGATATAAATATTGGACTAAAATGAAATTTCTCAAGCACAATAAATAGATATGGCCATTCAACTCTGTCAAAAGCTTTCTCAGCATCTAATGAAATAACACATTCTGGAGTACTAAGTGAAGGAGTATAAATAATATGCATTAACCTCCTAATATTAAAAGATGAATAATGGTTTTTAATAAATCCAGTTAGGTCCACAGAAATAATTTGAGGTAATACCTTAAATAACCTAGTTGCTAATACTTCAGAAAAAATCTTAGAATCTACATTCAGGAGAGATTTCGGTCTGTATGATGCACAATCAGTAGGATCTTTATTCTTTTTAAGAATTAAAGAAACAGAAGCTCCATAAGATGATTGCGGTAATTTACCTAATCTGATTGCTTCTTTAAAAACTCTAGACAACAGAGGAGAAAGAATAGATGAAAATAACTTTAAAAATTCCACTGTAAAACCATCTGGCCCAGGTGCTTTGCCAGAATTCATTGAAGAAATAACAGCTGTTATTTTTTCATCCGTAATATGAGTTTCTAATGTTAAACATTCTTTGGGTGATAATTTCGGAAAATTCAATTTCCTTAAAAAGTCCTGCATAGTGTTGGGATGGTGAGGAAATTCGGAATGGTATAAGGAGGTATAAAATTGCTGAAAAGATTTGTTTATCTCATCATGATTAACTGTCACGGTGTCATCATGTTTGTGAATCTTAATGATTTGATCTTTAACCGAAGCAGTTTTCAATTGATGAGCTAATAATTACCCGATTTGTCACTGTGTATATAAAACTCATTTCTAGTTTTCATTAATTGATTTTCAATCGGGGATGTTAGCAATAAGCTGTGTTCCATTTGAAGTTTGACTCTGTTTATAAAGCTCCTTACAAGGAGCAATAGAATATTCCTTATCAATTTCTTAAATTTTATCAACCAACAAAATACGTTTAATACGTTTTTACAAACCAACAGAATCAGAAATAACCTGTGCACGGATAGATGGTTTAAAAGTCTCCCATGTTGTCCCGTTGGAGATTTCTTCTGTAATATTAGTGGAAAAGAAGAGATCAATCTGCTCTTTCATAAACTTAACAAAATCCGGGTCTTGAAGCAAATTAGAATTAAATCGCCATTCTCTAATACCAGGAGAAGTATCCATTAACTTGCTGGGGCTTTGGCTTCTTATTTCAGCCATGGTTGTGTCCTGCTGCCTTTGGAGTGCTTCACTGGTGTGTATCTACCATGCAGCTCCCGAACTGCTCCCAGAAACTCCAGCCTTTGTTGCTCCACTGACATTCCTGCCAGCTTCCCCTTCCAGTCAAGTTTGGCCAGCTTCTCTGTCAAAGAAGCATGGAGAAGTTCAGTCCAGGAACAGGCCGTTTGTCCCGTCTAGACAGTGCTGAAAACAATTAAGCTGTCCAATGCAACGACCGGGACCACAGCCCTCCATACCCCAACCATCCAGGTACCAATCCAAACTTCCCTAAAATGGTGACATCGAGCTCACATGCACCATTTGTGCTGGCATCTCATTCCACACTCTCATAATCAATTCAGTGAAGAGGTTTTCCACGCAGTCCCGTTAAATTTTCAATAACTGGGGAAGCCACTTACCCATGACCTCTGGTTGTCGTCCTGCCCAACATCAGTGGAAAAAGCCTGCTTGCATTTACCCTATCTATACTCTCATAATTGTGTATCCTTCCAACAAATCCTCAAAGCAATGTATAGTTTCCTTGTTTATGCTTAGAGCCTTTTTTCGGTGTATAAGATGATGAGGGGCATTAATTGTGTGGATAGCCAGACACTTTTCCCAGGGCTGAAATGGCTAACACGAGGGGCATAGATTTAAGGTGCTTGGAAATAGATACCGAGGGGATGTCAGGGATAAGTTTTTTACACAGAGAGTGGTGGGTGCGTGGAATGCACTGCCAGCGGCGGTGGTGGAGGCAGATACAATAGGGTCTTTTAACAGCCTCTCAGATAGGTACCTGGAGCTGAGAGAAATAGAGGGGGATGTGCTAGGGAAATTCCAGGCCGTTTCTAGAGTAAGTTGGCACAACATTGTCAGCTGAATGGCCTGGAGTATGCTGTAGATTTCTAAGTTCTATGTTGAACAGCGAAATAACTTTGCCTATCCTACAATCCTCTGATAACTCCCCTGTCACTAAGTGTGATTTAATTATCTCTGCTAGGGCCCCGACAATTTCTGCACTTGCCTCCCATTGGGTCCGAGGGAGCACCTTGTCATGCCCTGGAGATTTATCCACCCTAATCTGCCTCAGGATAGCAAACATCTCCTCTTCTTTAATCTGTACAGAGTCCACGATGTTAATGCTGCTTTTCCACACTCCCATAGACCTTGTGTCCATCTCCTGAGTAAATAGAGATGAAAACAATATTTAAGATCTTCCCATCTGCTCTGGTTCCACATCTGGATTGCCATTCTGGTCTTCCAGAGGACCAACTTTGTACCTTGGAATCCTTTTGCTCTTAATATAACTCCAGAATCTCTGAGGATTATTCTTCATCTTTTCTGCGAGGGCAAACTCATGCCTTCTTTTAGCCATCCTGATTTATTTCTTATTTGTTCTCTTGCATTTCTTATACTCCACAGATTGGAGATGGCAGAAATGCCTTATTTTTTTTAAGAGACAGGAAGAGCATCAGAGAATTTGATGGTCATTCCAGATACCAGCATTGTGCCCAGTTAGAAGATGATTTCTCTCTCCAACTTGGGTTAAACTTCACTGTAACAGTGAGATGCCAGATCACACCTTGACAACTGAAGTGATCTCATCTGAAATGTTGTTCTTCACTTATTGATGGATTTTATATATCTTTTTTCAGGTTAAAAATGACAAGGAATTTATCTCCGGGAATCTCGAACACAACACGCCAGTTTTGCTGTCTCTGTGCATGTCTGTAAGAAGTGGAGGAAGGGATTCACTCGATCATCTGACTGACTGGCATGCCTGTCAGTCTACACAGGGGAGAGGCTGTTCAGCTTTTCAGACTGTGGGGATTCAAGGTCATCTCATGAAGATACATGAGCAAGTTCACACTGGGACAAGGCCGTTCACCTTGTCCTGTGGGTGAGAAGGGATTCAGTCGGTCTTCCCACCTGTGGACACACCAGTCAGTTCACACTGGGCAGAGGCTGGTCATCTGCTGAATTTGTGGGAAAGGATTCACTCGGTCATCTGACCTAATGGCTCACCAGCGATTTCACACCGGGGAGCGGCCGTTCACCTGCTCAGTCTGTGGGAAGGGATTCACTTGGTCATCTAAACTGAAGGTACATCAGCGAGTTCACACTGGGGAGAGGCCATTCACCTGCTCAGACTGTGGGAAGGGATTCACTTTATCATCCCAACTGAAGGTACATCAGCGAGTTCACACTGGGGAGAGGCCGTTCACCTGCTCAGTCTGTGGGAAGGGATTCACTCAGTCATCTCAACTGAAGGTACATCAGCGAGTTCATACTGGGGAGAGGCCGTTCACCTGCTTAGTCTGTGGGAAGGGATTCACTTTGTCATCTCAGCTACTGAGACACCAGTCAGTTCACACTGGGGAGAGGCCATTCACCTGCTCCGAGTGTGGGAAAGGATTCACTCAGTCGTCCACTCTAATGGCACACTGGTCAGTTCACACTGGGGAGAGGCCGTTCACCTGCTCAGACTGTGGAAAAGGATTCATTAAGTCATCTCTACTGAAGGTACATCAGCGAGTTCACACTGGGGAGAGGCCATTCAACTGCTCAGACTGTGGGAAGGGATTCATTTTGTCATCTCAGCTGAAAGTACATCAGCGAGTTCACACTGGGGAGAGGCCATTCACCTGCTCAGACTGTGGGAAGGGATTCATTTCGTCAGCTCAAGTTAAGGTACATCAGCGAGTTCACACTGGGGAGAGACCGTTCACCTGCTCAGACTGTGGGAAGGGATTCATTTTGTCATCCCAACTGAAGGCACATCAGAGAGTTCACACCGAGGAGAGGCCATTCACCTGCTCAGACTGTGGGAAGGGATTCACACGTTTAGCTCGTCTACTGACACACCAGTCAGTTCACTCTGGGGAGAAGCCATTCACCTGCTCAGTCTGTGGGAAGGGATTCACTCAACCATCTCAACTGAAGGTACATCAGCGAGTTCACACCGGGGAGAGGCCCTTCACCTGCTCAGTCTGTGGGAAGGGATTCACTTTGTCATCTCAGCTACTGAGACACCAGTCAGTTCACACTGGGGAGAGGCCGTTCACCTGCTCCGAGTGTGGGAAAGGATTCACTCAGTCGTCCACTCTAATGGCACACTGGTCAGTTCACACTGGGGAGAGGCCGTTCACCTGCTCAGACTGTGGGAAAGGATTCATTAAGTCATCTCCACTGAAGATACATCAGCGAGTTCACACAGGGGAGAGGCCATTCACCTGCTCAGTCTGTGGGAAGGGATTCATTAAGTCATCTCTACTGAAGGTACATCAGCGAGTTCACACTGGGGAGAGGCCGTTCACCTGCTCAAAGTGTGGGAAAGGATTCACTCAGTCATCCCACCTACAAGCACACTGGTCAGTTCACAGTGGGGAGAGGCCGTTCACCTGCTTAGAGTGTGGGGAGGGATACATTCTATTATCTCAACTACAGAGACACCAGCGAGTTCACACCGGGTAGAGGCCGATTACCTGCTCAGAAGAGAGCAGGAAGAAATTCTCTCAGCCAAATCAACCAAATGTGCATCATTGATTTCACACTGGGAAGAGGCCATTCACCTGCTGTGAATGTGGTGAAGGATTCATTCAGTTATCTATCCTTATGACACACTACCAGGTTCACACTGGGGAGAGGCCATTCACCTGCTCTGAATGTGGGAAGGGATTCGCTCAGTCATCTAACCTTATGTAACTCTCGCTTCGGCTAGCAGCTTAATGTAGGGGCTGATAGCCCCCCAGCCCGGCCAAACGTAAGAAATCTCAATTAACAAACAGTACACAATATGTGATTAAACAACTGAGCTTTAGAATTCGTACTTTGACTGTAGGGTTAGTGAAGTAAACAAAGAAAAAGAAAAAGGGGCCACTCTCTTCATTCGCATTTTCTCATCTCTCCCCAGCAAAAGACCACGAAAATTTCTCTTCCAGACTCACACAGAAGAACAACATTTCTGTCATTGAATAGCCCTGCATTCCAAAACCCTGTTATCTCTAGTCGTAACCTAAACATTGCTGCTGGAGAGAAACTGTTACCTCAGCAGTGAAACATTGCAGAGAGGCAAACCTTACGGCATGTTACACTTGTGACACACTACCGGGTTCACACTGGGGAGGAAGTTTCAATAAGCTGCGTGCTGGATATTTATCCATCCCCATTGCAGAATGCAATTTCCACAGTGACTGTTGGTGCTGAACTCTGCAATTATTGCTGCTGGTCACCACACCCAGTTCTGCACCCTGGTCACTGGGCACGGGAGGAGTTTCTTCTGCTGCACATTCACGTTTAATGGGACTGGAGTTTAATATTCTGGATCTGAGACAAACAAATCAGTGTATTTTAAACTCTGTCTTTGTACTTAGTGAATTTATTTCATTTTAAAATCTTTTTATTGTTTATTATTGAGATCAACAAAAAATACATTAATCAAGTCAACATGTCAATATGCACAATGAGGAATTAAATTACCAAATAACTGATTAACAAAGCTAAACAATATATCAACAATAAAAAAAAGTGTTAAGAATATTTTTTTTTTGAAAAAAGAAGGAAATTAAGAACCCCTACTAACTAAAACAAAAAAAACCTTGCTAACAAAAAAATAAACAAAAAGAGAAAAGAAACCATTGGGAGCCTGACCGCGGAGCTGTACACCATACAAGCTTCCATAAAAGAAAAACATCAATCCACCAACTCAAATCTATTGAAACAAGAATCAGAAGGAAACCATCTTAATTAACTCAAATCCGATGTAGCGGGCAAAAGAACCCCACCTTTTCTCAAAGTCAAATTGAGGATCAAAAGTTCTACTTCTGATTTTCTCCAAACTGAGACATAACATCACCTGAGAGAACCATTGTATCAAAGTGGAAGCAGAGACATCTTTCCATTTTAATAAAATAGCCCTTCTGGCCAATAATGTAACAAATGCAATTACATGTTGGTCTGATATAGAAATACCATGAATATATTGAGGGATTATACCAAAAAAACTGTCAATTTATTAGGTTGTAATTTAATTTCTAAAGCTTTAGAAATTGTAGAGAAAATGGAAATTACTTCAACCTTCATTAAGTGATCCTACTTTTTTTCTTTGGAGGAATAAAGGAGTCTATTCCTTCATGGATCTGTTCCAAGAAGGCCGATTGATGTGTTTTGAGAAATTAGTAACTAAATACTCTCTCGTATTCACTTTTTTTTTTTTTGCAATATCTTATGGTCAGACATTTCTTACAAGTATATTTAAGTAATTTTCCATATATACAGGATTCTGATCTGTTAGACATTATTTTGAAAATGAATCCTTTTGTGAAAGTTTTATTGGCAAAATTAATAATTTACTGTTACAACAGTATAATTACCCTTCACTTAAGATTAAGCAAGATTGGGAAAGAGAGCTTAACATGACCTTGCTAACAGAGAATTTTGAAGTTGGTTAACTCTTCTTTGATTTGTGCCAGTCACCGTTTAATTCAATTTAAAATTGTACATTGTTACTATTTGACAAAGGAGAGACTGTCTAAAGTGTTTCTTAATGTTGATAATCAGTGTGATAGATGTAAAACTGAGACAGCAATATTGACACATATGTTTTGGTCGTATTCTGTATTGAAACAGTTTTGGAAATCTTAGTGAATTTATACCACACCTAGTGTATAGTAGAGAGTCAACTCAGGCCGGCTGGACCCTGCCAGTGATTCAGCTCCACAAAAGTCCTTTTAAATCCTCCCCTGTTGTTCATCTCTCACTCTCCCTGTGGTGATGAGTTCCAAACAGTCACCGCTCTGTGGGTGAAGAGGTTTCCCTTGAATGTTCTGCAGACTGAAGAAGTCAAGCTGACTGCAGTTCTGTCTGAGATGTTCTTCGCCCCTCAAATCTCTGGGCTGAGGAAGAATGACATTGGGAGTTAACTTCCTCGTTCAGGGCTCATTCCCACATTATGGGTCATTTTCCCTGCTTCTAAAGGCTTGTTAGAAAACACGTCCTCTAAAGATTGAAAGCAGAATGGGAAACCATTAGCTGGATGCTCAATGGAGCAGGGTCAGAAACCAGAGGTGGGTCTGCACAGGGCAGAGTTTGGGGCTCTGGACGATGTTCTGTGATTTTTCTTTCATGTGTGTTATTTCTGTTCCTCCTTCTGTCCAAGTTCGTGTTAATCTCAGTGGGATTGAGTGTAAATAGTCTTTTCTAAAGTAGTCATTTCAGTTCTTATTTATCTTTGTAAACCTTACAGATTGAAATGTGACCAAGATACTTTCATTAAAAAAGTCAATGTCGGTATTGATGGAAGTGTTTATTGCTTTTGTTGTATTTGGTAACTATTGAGCTCTGTTTGGCAGGTTTTTTTGAGCCTTGAACTAAATTTTGTGAAAAGTTTTCCTTATTTCGCACTACTTCCTATTTTCTATGCCTGTTGATATTCCAGATACGTGAGTATCAAGTCCCAATGAAGGGTCTTGCCCATAATGTTGATTCCCATTCATAGATGCTGCCTGACATGCTGAGCTCCTCCAGCGCTTTGTGTGTAGTTCTCTAGATTTCTAGCATCTGCAGGTCCACTTGTCTCCCAGATGCTTATATGTTTCTTGAAAGAACAAGCTAGCAGTGGGGTTGTGTGGCTCTGTTGGTAAAATATTAAATAAAATCATTAAAAACAGGTGGCATGGGGTTGGAAGGTGTAGAATCTGTGGATAGAATTATGGAACAGAAAATGTAAAAAAAAAATCTGTGACAGGAAATGTATATTGACATCCAAACATAGAACATAGAACACTGAAGCACATTACAGGCCCTTTGGCCCACAATGTTGTGCCGACCCTCAAACCCTGCCTCCCATAAACCCCCCCCCCACCTTAAATTCCTCCACATACCTGTCTAGAACTTCACTAGTGTATCTGCCTCCACCACTGACTCAGGCAGTGCACCAACCACTCTCTGAGTAAAAAATCTTCCTCTAATATCCCCCTTGAACTTCCCAACCCTTACCTTAAAGCCACGTCCTCTTGTATCGAGCAGTGGTGCCCTGGGGAAGAGGCACTGGCTATCCACTCTATCTATTCCTCTTATTATCTTGTACACCTCTATCATGTCTCCTCTCATCCTCCTTCTCTCCAAAGAGTAAAGCTCTAGCTCCCTTAATCTCTGATCTTAATGCATACTCTCTAAACCAGGCAGCATCCTGGTAAATCTCCTCTGTACCCCTTTCCAATGCTTCCACATCCTTCCTATAGTGAGGTGACCAGAACTGGACACAATACTCCAAGTGTGGCCTAACCAGAGTTTTATAGAGCTGCATCATTACATCACGACTCTTAAACTCTATCCCTCGACTTATGAAAGCTAACACCCCATAAGCTCTCTTAACTACTCTATCCACCTGTGAGGCAACGTTCAGGGATCTCTGAACATGTACCCCGAGATCCCTCTGCTCCTCCACACTACCAAGTATCCTGCCATTTACTTTGTACTCTGCCTTGGAGTTTGTCCTTCCAAAGTGTACCACCTCACACTTCTCCGGGTTGAACTCCATCTGCCACTCCTCAGCCCACCTCTACATCCTATCAATGTCTCTCTGCAATCTTTGACAATCCTCTACACCAACCTTTGTGTCATCTGCAGACTTGCCAACCCACCCTTCTACCCCCACATCCAGGTCATTAATAAAAGTCACGAAAAGTAGAGGTCCCAGAACAGATCCTTGTGGGACACCACTAGTCACAATCCTCCAATCTGAATGTACTCCCTCCACCACGTCATTCTGCCTTATGTAGGCAAGCCAATTCTGAATCCCCCTGGCCAAACTTCCCTGGATCCCATGCCTTCTGACTTTCTGAATAAGCCTACCATGTGGAACCTTGTCAAATGCCTTACTAAAATCCATATAGATCACGTCCACTGCACTACCCTCTTCTATATGCCTGGTCGCCTCCTGATAGAACTCTATCAGGCTTGTTAGACACAATCTGCCCTTCACAAAGCCATGCCGACTGTCCCTGATTAGACCATGATTCTCTAAATGCACATAAATCCTATCTCTAAGAATCTTTTTCAACAGCTTTCCCACCACAGACGTAAGGCTCACTGGTCTATAATTACCCGGACTATCCCTACTACCTTTTTTGAACAAGGGGACAACATTCGCCTCCTTCCAATCCTCCGGTACCATTCCCCTGGACAACGAGGACATAAAGATCCTAGCCAGAGGCTCAGCAATCTCTTCCATCGCCTGGTGGAGCAGCCTGGGGAATATTCCATCGGGTCCCGGGGACTTATACGTCCTAATGTATTTTAAGAACTGCAACACCTCCTCTCCTTTAATATCAACATGCTCCAGAACATCAACCTCACTCATATTGTCCTCTCCATTATCAAGTTCCCTCTCACTGGTAAATACCAAAGAGGAGTATTCATTGAGGACCTCACTCACTTCCAGAGCCTCCAGGCTGTGTACTACCAAATGGTAGTAAGCATGTGGGCCACAAAGTACAATGGGAGACAGAAAATGCGGGCCAAAAGGGCAATGTTACAATAGTCATGGGGGGTTGTCATCCAAGTGAACAGGAGAATTAGTGTGTTGTTGTTCTCAAGAAGAGGAATTCCTAGAATGCCTGCAATATGGTTTTTTAGAGCAGCTTGTGGTTAAGCCCACTTGGGGATCAGCTATTCTGCATTGGGTGTTGTAATGAACCAGAATTAATCAGGTCACTTAAATTCAAAGAACCCTTAGGAGCAAGTGATCTTAATGTGATCAAATTCACCCTGACATTAGAGAAGGAGAAGCTGAAGTCAGATATGGAATAAAGGGAATTAGAGAGGCATGATAGAAAAATTGGTCAAAATTGATTTCAAAAGAACACAGGCAGGGATGAAAACAGAGCAGTAATGGCTGGAAGTTCTGGAAGCAATTCGGAAAGCACAGGATATACACATCACAAAGAGAATGTAGTATTCTAAAGGTAAGGTGACAAAGCCATGACTGATAAGAGAAACAAAAGACAACATAAAAACCAAAGAGAGGGCACAGAGCAAAAACTACTAGGAAGTTAGTGGGTTGGGAAGCTTTTAGAAACCAACAGAATGCAACTAAAATAACTAAGAAGGAAAAGGTGGAATTCATAGGTGAGCTAGCCAGTAATATTAAGAGGATACCAAATTTTTCTTCAGGTACATATAGTGTAAAAGAGAGGCGGAAGTGGGAAATGATGCTGGAGAGGTAGTAATGAGGTGGGGGTGCAAGGTGATGGCAGATAAACTGAATAAGTATTGTACATCACTCTTATCTGGCTTAGACGATAGACAATAGGTACGGGAGAAGCTCGCAAGAAGGACAGCCGGAGACCTTTTCTCCCAGTGCAGAAATGGCTAATATGAGAGGGCATCATTTTCAGGTGACTGGAGAGAAGTACAGGAGGACATCATATGTAAGAATTTTTGTTAAGCAGAGTGGTGCGTGGAACACACTGCCGGGGTAGTGGTAGAGGCAGATACATTGGGGACATTAAAGGAATTTTTAGATAGGCACATGGATTTTAGAAAAGTAGAGGCCGATCTAGGAGGGAGTGTTTGGGCCGAACGACCTGTACTGTGCTGTAGTGTTCCATTAGGCTGTTTTTAGTTACTGACTTTCCAGAATCCATACTTCATTACCAGTGCCAGATTTTACTGCACATCCATCATTGCCCCAAAGAAAGTGACAGTGAATGAGTCCTGAACAACCGCACTTCTTCTGGTTCAGGATCTCCGCACTCCTGATGGGGACGGCGTTCCAGGAGTCAGACCCAGCCTCCACAATGACAGAATGGCCATATCTTTTCAATTAAAATAAAGTGCTGGCAATACCTGGCACTTCGGTCAGCCTTCTGCAGAGAAACAGAGCAAATGTGTCAGGTTAATGGCTCTTCCTTAGAACTGATGAAAGATCACTGCCATAATTAAGAATCACATCACATCTGAATCATTAACTGCTTCTTTCTCTACAGAATGCTGCATTACCACATAATCCCTTTCAGTATTTTATGCTTCTTTTTTCCCCAGATTTCCACCATTTTTTCTCCTTGGAGATGTAGTAAGTGGTACAAACCATAGGTTGGAGAATGTTGTTAAACGCTGGATGGAACTGCACAAATTTAGCCAAATACGGAATATTCAGAATTATTTCCAGTATTTGGCTTAAGGCATACGGCAGAAAGGCCGTGGGATGTCTGAAAGAAGTTCGTAGTCACTGGAGTGTACTCACATTCTCCCCTGATTATCGCCGATTTCTTAATGGAACCAGTTCTAGTCAATAAGCTTTCGTTACCAATGAAGTCCAGCCAGATGGTTAGATTAATTTATGTGGAAATAATCCATTGCCACATGCCAGCATTGTCCGAGGTGCAACCCTACCCCGTCCCTTTCGTCCAACTCTCCGGCATCCCTCTCCCCCCACCAACTCAACCACGCATCGTCCCTCACTCCCCCATTTACAACCCTCCCCTTCGTCCCACTCCCGCGCCATCGCTTCCATCCGACGTTCCGATCCACACTGCTCCCGTTTCCGGAGGCCCCCCTCCCCAGTCACCTGCCCCGGCACAAACTTCGCTTCTCCGGCGACAACGATCCCGATCGAGTTACGTCCCCCACTCCGACACCTACCGTTACGTCATTACGCTGCACTGACGTAAGACGCCAGAGCCGGGGGGCGGGGGGCGGGGGGCGGGCGGAATAGCCCGACAGGAATTCTCAGCGGAGAGGAGGAGGAGTCACACAAACAAGCTCCGCCTCTCTCATTGGGTTGGTGCAATATCAGCTATTTTACATTATCAGCCAGATTCCGAAAGAGGTTTCTCTGCAGGGGAGAAAAAGACAACATATGCCAAAGACTGAGAGGAATTGCACCAAATCTGCTTCAAAAGTTGAAGAGAAGTAGGATAAGCAGGCGTTGTGTAGACAGTCGGTCTAACTTAATGGAGTGAACACTAGCAGGATCCGAATGGGTCCAGTGATTGTAGACATTACTTCTCGGCCTTTTGGCTGTAATCGAGTGCGATTGGAAGCCGCAGAAGAGATTTCGCGTTGTTGCAGAGGCGGTTTGGGATTGAGCCAATTCCGGTAACGACCGCGATGTGGAGGATGGCCGCAGAGACCAGCGCATCGGCTCCTGATCCGGAAATCCCGAACACTATCAGGGTGATAGTGCGAGACCGGAACGGGGGAACCCGCTACACCAGGGTGACCTTCACCCGGAAGGTCCTGACGGACTGCTGTGGATTTACCCCCAGGGACCTTTATTGCCTACAGGACTTCCCCGGCTTCTTCGATGTCACCTTCCGGCACGCCGCAGGATGGCAGAGGCTGCTCCAGCAATTTCGAGAGAAGGGGAGCGAGGAACCGCTTTCGCTGCTGAAAGCACAACCCCTCTTTGATGTCGCCGCCACCCAGCAGGAAAAATAAAAATAAATAAACGAATTAATTAAAATAAATAATAAAAAAATAAAAATATTCGTTCTTATCAATGCAAACACGAGCGAATCTGCAAATTCCAGCAACACACATACAAAAACGCTGGTGAACGCAACAGGCCAGGCAGCATCTCTAGGAAGCTGAAGAAGTAGATGACGGGGTAAGGAGATCTCACAGAATCAGGAGACCACTCGATAGGCTGGCCTATGTAGCACCGGGGGAAGAGACTGTGGCACCTGTCGCCTTGGTGAGCTGTGTCACTGCCGTTTACACCTGGATTGGACTTCGTGCTTTGTATGAAGGGGTGGAAAATTATCACAATGAGGACATGACTAATCTTGGTGCGGGGGGCGGGGAGGAGAGTGAAATGGTCTTTCTGCAGGAGCAGTGTCTGGGTGATGGTGAGAGATAACGGGTGTTTTGGAAAGTGAGCCGTCCGATGACGGGAGTGTGTTTCGTGCCGTGTGCCTGACACCAGAGTGACATCTTCATTTGGCGGGAGATGAAGAGAGAAGACGCCGGACCGGAGTCATGATCCGACAAAGCCGGGGAGATCGAAGGAGGATCAGCGAAGGGGAAACCGTGAGCTCCAACTTGTGCACATTAGACTGTTTCATTAATATGGGCCCCTTTTGTTTTTTTCTTGCTTTTTTCTTTACTAACCCTTCAGTCAAATTCAGATTTATAAAGCTAATTCCTTTAATTGTGTATGGTGTCCAGTCTGTTATTTCGTGGTATTGATTTGTATCAGGGAAACAAATCACGCAGCATCCACCCAAACAGGGGGTCTCGGGTGAGCTCACACCTCAATCTCACACGTTTGGCGGGGCCAGAGATGGTCTTCCCCAGACTTAGGTAGCCGAACAGAACCTGGGTGTTTCACCGTCATCTCCCTGTTGCAGCGAGCTCACTCCCACTGGGATGATGGTGGTGGCATTCTCAGAGTCACATTTTTTAAAATGTCTCTGGTGCCTTTAATGTCATGGTTCCGTTTGGCTGTTCCGCTTCAACACTCCTTTCTCCCTGATTATGCCCTAATTTCAGCCATTAGATTTTCAATTGCTGCTAGTTTGCTTAATTAGGGTACCTCTGGTTTGCATCAGAGACTGTGAAATCAGTACGATGGTGTCACTATCATAGGCTGCCAGTTTGTTGGTCCATTCTCGTATAATACTTCGTTCTCTTGTGCGATTAGAACCGTTAGTTCTAAGTTCAGCTCTAGTTTTCAGATAGTCCCTGTAGATCCCGTTTCCTTGTCAAGATTCCTCCGGTTTGGTGTTCTACGTTCACGTCTACGCCAGCATCCCCAACTCAGTCGGCGTGCCGATGTCCCGCACTTGGGTTCTCCTCAGTCGCCCCGGGCAACATTTAATTCAATCCAGCCACGTCATCTGCGCAAGGAGCTGCAAAGGATGGGTGTAGATAAATTCACTATCTCCTGGATTACTGCCTTCCTGACTGATAGACCCCAATTTGTACCGCTGGGTGGTTCTGTGCCTGAGGTGGAGGTGAGTGACACCGGAGCCCCACAAGGGACTGTCCTTTCTCCGTTTCTGTTCACACTGACACCTCAGACTTTCAGTGCAACTCTGAGTCTGGCCACTTGCAGAAGTTCTCTGATGACTCTGCGGTAGTTGGTGTATCAGAGATGGACAGGAGTTGGAGCACAGAGGACTGGTGGACAGGTTTGTGGAATAGTGAGGGAGGAATCACCTGCTCCTGAATGTGGCCAAAACCAGGGAAAAGGTGATTGATTTTAGGAGGAAGAGGAGAGTGACGAGGCCTGTATACGTTCTGGGAGAAGACGTTGCGGTGGTGGAGGAGTACAGCATTGGGGTTTCACCTCGGCAACAGATATGATTGGAAAAGCAACAACAAAGCTGTTTACAAGAAGGGGATGAGCGGGCTCCATTTTCTAAGGAAGCTGAGATCCTTGAATGTGTGAGGCAGGATATTGGAGATTTTTTACCAGTCTGTTGTAGCGAGTGCAGTCTTCTTTGCGGATTTATGTTGGGGGAGCAGCATCGGTGCTGGTGATGCAAAACGACAAAATAAACTCATCAAAAAGGCTGGAACCGTCCTTGGCCACAACCGGGGCTCTTTCGAGTTAGTTGTGGGGAGGAGGACACGAAACAAATGGTCATCCATTACGGACAATCGGGCACATTCTGTCCACGACATACTGCATCGGCAGCGGAGCACCCTTTCAAACAGACTCACTCAGCGCCGCTGTCACAAGGATCATTACAGAAGATCTTTCCCATCAAATATAATAACCATATACAACAGTTCATCTGCTAATCTGCCACCACAGCTCTAAACTGCGAATTAAATTTGCGACGACATTACATTGATTGGCCTAACATCAAACAATAATGAGGTGGCCTACAAGGAAGAAGTCATCTCTCTGACACAGTGGTGTCAAGAAAACAACCTCTCCCTCACTGTCAAAAAATCAAGGGAGCTGGTTGTGAATTACAGGAGGAAGGGAGACGAGTAACCCCTATTGACATCAATGGATCTGGGGTTGGAAGGTAAACAGCTTTAAGTTCCTCGGGATCCGTATCACCGAGGACCCCATGTGGTCTGTACACAGAAGCTGTGCAGTGAAAAAGGCACAACAGCGCCTCTTTGACCTCAGATGGTTGAGGAAATTTGGTGTCGGCCCCCAAATCCTTAGAACTGTCTACAGGGGCACAACTAAGAGCATCCTGACTGGCTGCATCAATGCCTGGTATGGGAACTGTACCTCCCTTAATCGAAGAATTCTGCAGAGAGTGGTGCGCGCAGCCCAGCGCATCTGGAGTTGTGAACTTCCCACGATTCAGGGAATTTACAAAGACAGGTGTGTAGATCACCGGGCACCCGAGTCTCCACAATCACAATGTGTTCCAGCTGCTACCATCGGGGCAACGCATCCCCAGCACAAAAGCCAGGACCAACGGGCTCCGGGACAGCTTCTTCCGCCAGGAATCAGACTGCTTAACTCACGCTGATTTGAGTGTATTTCTATGTTACATTGACTGTTCTGTTTATTATAAATTACTATGATTGCCTATTTGAGTTTACTCCACATGTATGTGAAAGATGTAAGAAATAAAGTCCATTAAATACATCTTTCTGCGACAGAAAGTTCAGTAGTCTCTGCAAAATTGTTTCATACGTTATAATTGCACATTGGTACCGTATTATTCTGTATATAATTATTCTCAACTTTACTTTTAGTAAAGTCTGCACACTGCTAAGTGTGATTTTAAATTTAGCTGCTGTGACAAAAGAATTTCCCACTCGGGATCAATGAAGTATTTATTATTATTCTCCAGCCCTGTATCTCTTTCACCAGTGAACTTCACACCTCTTGACTTTAGTCCCCCCCCGCCCCACACACACATTCTGACTCCCTCCCTTCCTTTCCAGTCCTGAAGAAGGGTGTCGGTGTGAAACGCCGACTGTTCACCCCTCTCCACGTTGCTGCCGCCCCCCTGAGTTCCTCCAGCATTTTCCGTGTGTCGCTTTGCATTTCCGCATCTGCAGATGTCTCCTGTTTAAAAAAACGCGCATGCGTGGTCGCCGCGCTCAGACCCGAATACCGCGCATGCGCTGACTGGACGAGCGGCTCACAACGAATGGACGCAGGTAAGAGCACGCTCCGGGCGGGCTGTCAATCACCGGCGTCTGAAACGCGACCGAAGGACAATTACTGTGATTTCCAGCCACACTGGTACTGCACCCCACGACAGTCCTGGTCCTTTCCCCCTCTCTCAGCCCCACGATCCGTACCCAGGCCCCAGGGAACTTTCGACTCGGCGCCTCCGCCGCCAGTTTGGCGGCGCATGCGCATTCCTGCATCTTTCGATGGCTGATGGAGAGGTTTCTCATCGTGAGGGCTTCTGGGTAAAGAGGCAGCCATAGGCGACAGTTGTCCCCTACAGTCGAAGGAAATGCGAGTGGATATATCTCCCAAACACTGCCGAGCTCCAGCTATGTAAATCCGAGAATTATGAACTCGGAACAAAAATATAGTTCCCAGTTAATCCCGGTTGAAGAGTTTACCTTCCAGTCAGTGGGAATGTCAATTAGTGCTGTATGGAAATGAAACCTTCCGTCAGATTTAGTTCTCGCTGGATAAATAACGATATAAAACATCTTTGCCTCGATGACGAGTGATTTGGGGCTTTCACATCACAAAAGTGCTGCACTCCAATAAGAATAACCACTGCCCTCCACTTTATATTCATTGGCATTGCCATCGATGTGATCATCACTGTCAATCAGCTGGTGGGAGTCCATAGGACCATAAGACAAAGGAGAAGAAGTCGGCCATTCGGCCCATCGAGTCTGCTCCTCCATTTTATCATGAGCTGAGCCATTCTCCCATTTAGTCCCACTCCCCCGCCTTCTCACCATAACCTTTGATGCCCTGGCTACTGAGATACCTATCAATCTCTGCCTTGACTTGGCCTCCACTGCCGCCCGTGGCAACAAATTCCATAGGTTCACCACCCTCTGACTAAAAAAAAATTCTTCGCATTTCTGTTCCGAATGGGCGCCCTTCAATCTTTAAGTGATGCCGTCTTGTACTAAACTCCCCCATCATGGGAAACAACTTTGCCACATCCACTCTGTCCATGCCTTTCAACATTCGAAATGTTTCTATGAGGTCGCCCCTCATTCTTTAAACTCCAAGGAATACAGTCCAAGAGCGGACAACTTTACCAATTTCAATACAAGTTGGGGGTACTCAACTTGAGATATACCCCAGGATATTGTGGGAAGTGAGGGAGGAAATTGCTAAGCCTCTGGCGATGATCTTTGCATATCAATAGGGAGAGGAAAAGTACCAGAGGATTAAAAGACACTGTTCCCTTTTCAAGAAAGGGAGTAGAGATAAACCAGGAAATTACAGACCAGTGGTTCTTACTTCAGTGGAGGGCAAGTTGTTGGAGAAGCTCCTGAGAGGCAGGATTTATGAGCATTTGGAGAAGCTTCCTTTCTAACTCCTGGAAATCTCTTTTCAGGACCTCCTCCTTTGTCCTGTCTATGTCACTGGTACCAACATATACCAAGACAACTGGCTGCTCACCCTCCCCCTTCAGAATATTCAGCACCCGATCCGAGACATCCCGTCCTCTGGCACCTGGGAGGCAACACACCCTGCGGGTATCTCTGTCAGGCTCACAGAATCTCCTGTCTGTTCCCCTGACTATGGAATCCCCTATGACTACCGCATTCCTCTTCTCCTTCCTTCTCTCCTGCACAACAGCGCCAGGCTCAGTGCCAGAGACCCGGTCACCGTGGGCATCCCCCGTCAGGTCATCCCCCTCAACAGCATCCAGAACAAGATTTTGTTGCTGAGGGGGGCAGCCACAGGGGTGCTCTCCACTATCCGTGCATTTCCCTTCCCTCTCTTGACAGTGACCCAGTTTTCTGACCCCTGTAGCCTCGGGATGACTACCTCCCTGTAGCTCCTGTCTATCACCTCTTCACTTTCCCTGATAAGCAGTAGGTCATCAAGCTGCAGCTCCAGGTCCCTAACACGGTCTCTGAGGAGCTGCATCTCGGTGCACCTGGTGCAGATGTGGCCATCAGGGAGGCTGGAGGTCTCCCAGGATTCCCACATCTGACACCCTGAACAAAGCACTAACCCTGCAGGCATGCTATCTAATTCTACAGGAAAAATAAGTCAACTCACCCACTTACCTCGCCAAACAGATGAACTTTTTAAACCGTTAGCTGTGAGAGCCCTGCTGTTCCTGTCTGTCCAGGCCGATTCGCGAAGGGGGGGGGGGGAGAAAAAAAAAGAGTTGGTGTTTCGCTCTTGCCTCTTCCCGTTTACCGCCGAAGCCCGTTGAAGCCAAAGCCCTACACTCTGCTCCCACTCACTCCGCTGCCCGCTGTATAGGGTGGTCTCCTTTTTAAACTTTCCGTGCCGTCCTGTTGACGTCACGCGCCTGCGCAGTCTCGTCCTCCTTGCACTCGAAGAAGTTTTTTAAAAAAACTGTCTTCCTTCAGAATTCAGCTCCCACTATGCTCTGTAGTCCCGATCCAAAAGACAGCTGTTGGCAACAACCTGCCTTTTTAAACTCTCTGCGCTGTCCTGTTGACATCACGCACCTGCGCAGTCTCGTTCTCCTTGCACTCGAAGAAGTTTTTTTTAAAAAAACTGCCTTCCTTCAGAATTCAGCTCCCACGACGCTCTGTAGTGGATGCAAGGAATTAGTAAATCTCCAGGATCATACATGTAGTAACAAGTGCTCTTTGTAGTGTTGTGGAACACGGCCAGAACTTGAAATAATACCAAAGGACAGAGACGAATTCAGCCAAGTCACAGGTTGATTGAAGTCAGAAATAGCCCATTCTCACACAGACAGGAATACAGTCAGAGAATTTGATGGTCAGTCAGAATGTCTGCTCCGTGCCTTGTTCGAAGATGAGTGCATATAGAAACATAGAAATCTACAATATATTACAGGCCCTTCGGCCCACAGTGTTGTGCCGTCCATGTAACCTATTCTAGAAACTGCCTCGGATTTCCCAACCACATTGCACTCTGTTTTCCTGAGCTCCACGTACATATCTAACAGTCTCTCAAAAGACTCCATGGTATCTGCCTCTACCATCATCGCTGGCAGTGCATTCCATGCACCTACTACTCTCTGTGTGAAAAACCTACCTCTGACATCCCCTTTAACCCTACTTCCAACACCTTAAAACTACACCAATTCAGCCCTAGGAAAAAAGTCTCTGGCTATCCACACGATCAATACCTTTCATCATCTTATACACATCTGTCAGGGCACCTCTCATCCTCCGTCGCTCCAAAGTTCACTCAACCTATTCTCATAAGGCATGTTCTCCATTCCATGCAACATCCTTGTAAATCTCCTCTGCAGTCTTTCTATGGTATCCACATCCGTCCTGTAATGAGGTAACTGAACACAAGACTCTCAGTGGGTTTAAAGAAGGTCTTATATAGCTATAACATTACCTCACCGATCGTGAACTCAGTTCCATGGTTGATGAAGGCCTTCTTAACAACATTGTCAATCAGCGCTGCAGCTTTGAGTGTAAAATTGACATGGACCACAAGATCTCGCTGATTGTCCACCTTGCCAATAGTCCCAACATAATATTGTGTTCTGTCTTCAAATTTGATGTACCGAAATAAACCACAGCACACTTATCTGGGTTGAACTCCATCTGCCAGTTCTGCATCCTATCTGCATCCTGCTGTAACCTCTGGAGAACTGTCCAGACTCTTCACAACACCCTCAACTTTTGTGTCATCAGCACCCTTCTCCTTCCTCATCAAGATCATTTATAAACATCACAAAGAGAAGGAGTCTCAGAACACATCCCTGTGGAACACCACTGGTCACTGACCTCCATGCAGGATACAAACCATCTACAACCACCTTTGGCTTCTGTGGGCAAGCCAATTCTGGATCCACAAAGCAAGGTCTACTTGGATCCTTGCCTCATTACTTTCTGAATGAGCCTCACATGAGGAATCTTATCAAAAGTCTTACTGAAAACCATGTACACCACATCCAATGCTCTACATTAGCGGTCGCCAACCAGTCAATCACGATCGACCGGTCGATCTTTGAGACTTTCCCAGTAGATCCCGAAAAAAATAAATAAATACACAAATACATTATGCCTGATAAACCTTCCGACTCAAAAGCAGATTTCACCCCTAGAGCGCATAAGTGAGTCGTTTTTAACCCACACTTCGTTGCTTTCCCTGGTTTTTGTGTTTCTCTTTTTCCGCTGCGCAGTGCTGTGCGTCACGTGTGTGCTGACATCATGTGACTGTTGCTGCTGTCTGTCAAATTCCATGGAGCGTGGGAGAGTTTTGTTTATCCTGAACATAAACGAACAAACGGGCAAACTGTTCAATGGCAAAAGAATGCAACACGTGTGGGTAAAAATGACTCCCTTCTGCAGTCATGACTTCACTGAACTTTGATCAACTTTAATCAGTTTTGACTCTATTACGCTGCTATTTATATTACGTCAGTTACGCAGAAATTTGAGCAGTTGTACCACTCTTTCTTTCTTTTGAATTTTTTGCCTTAGATAGCGTGAATTCATGTTTAGCATTTCAGATAGTGTGCTAATAATTAGCATTAATTTTAGTTTTAACTGAAAAGTTAGCGCCTCTCTCTCTTTTGATTTAGCTGTTGTATTTTTTCAGCATAGCTTGTGCTGTATCAAAGTGACCAATTAGATTAGATAAGAGTGCAGACTGTCGCAAACATCAATATACGGCACTCACTGGTGATATCCTGCAAGTCGCTAGCTAGCATGGTGGAGGCTCCACGAAAGAAGGCAAAAACGTACAAATTCCATCCAGAATGGAAGAGGAATTTCTATTTACCTTGGTGAGAGACAAGTGTGTATGTGTGTTGTGCCACCAAACACCAGCGCTGACTAACAGAGGGAATCTGGAGCAGCACCACAACACCAATCACCAGAAATTTAAAGACACCTACCCCCCAAATAGAGCACTCTGTGTCAGGAAATTTGAGGAGCTGAAATCGGGGTTGAAGGCCCAGCAATCGTTTTTCACAAAACATGCTGCTCAAAGTAAGGATCGACAAGTGTTAAAGGACTTGTCACTCTGTGAATATTTTTCACTACAGTTTGATGAATCCCTGGATGTAATGCGAACAGCTCAGCTTGTTGTATTTGTCAGAACGGCTTTCCAGGATTTTACAACAAAGGATGACTTCCTGACTCTTTTGCAGTTAAAGGAGAGAACGAGAGGTGAGGATATTTACACTGAGTTTAAAAATACGTCCGTGAAAATGACATCCCCATTCATAAACTGGTGGCAATTACTACTGACGGGGCCCCAGCAACACGCGGTGTGTGTGTTGGTTTTATAGCACTGTGCCGCAATGACTCTGATTTTCCCAGCTTCCTGGATTATCACTGTGTGATTCAGCAGCAGGCCTTGGCTGGGAAGGTCGTGGACTTTTCTCATGTAATGACACTGGTGGTCAAACTGATTAACTTGATTCGAGCAAAAGCGCTTCAGCACCGCTTATTCAAGGTGTTATTGGCTGAGCTGGATGCCGCTTACCGAGACATAATTCTTCATGCTGATGTTCGGTGGCTGAGTCGCGGGAAAGTGCTGCAACGATTTGTTGACTTGCTGCCGAAGATGAAGACTTTTCTGTCAACAAGAAACAAGGAGCATGAGGAACTGTCCGATGATGCATGGCTACTGGATTTAAGGTTTCTGACAGACCTAATGGCTAAATTAAACGCACTTAACAACGAGCTCATGGGAAAAGACCCGACACCTTGCCCCACATGATAAGCCCAGTAAGTGTGTTTAAGGCCAAGCTCGGTGTTTGGATTTCAAATTTAAAGAACGGGAGACTGACACACTTTCCCAACTTGGAGAAAATGTTACAAGCCATCAAGGAAAAAAGTGCTTTTTGCCCTGAGCAGTACTGTGCTTACCTAGACCAACTCACAGTCGAGTTCGATCAGTATTTTGGAGAGTTAAACGTCATGAAAGATATTGCTGCATTTATTTCAAATCCATTTCTGCTGATCGATATAGAACAGATGGCAGCCAGATTCCAGCAAGTATCTGGTGTGCCAAGTGATATTGAAATGGAAACAATTGATTTGAAAAATGCCATCAATCAAGGGACAGTGACTTCCGGGGGCTTGTCAGCAGGGAGAAGTTTCCTTATCTCACCACGTGTGCACTAAAAGTCAGTGCCTACTTCGGGTCAACTTATCTGTGTGAAATTGCAGTTTCACAGATGAAAATTATTAAATCTAAGTACAGGAGCTGTCTTACTAACAGACGTCTCACAGACTGTCTCAGACTGGCTGTCTGTAGTTATGACCCAAATTTCAGGGGACTAGCAGAAAATGTTCAGCCCCAGTCATCACACTGAGTGCAACAGTCAATTTTTATTCATTTATTTTTTGCATTGAAATAAAATTAAATAATGAAACTTAGAATTAGAGGTATGAAGTATTGTAATATTGAATTGAATTGAATGATCTTTATTGTCATTATACATAGGTACAATTAAAGCAATACACATCAAAGTTGCTGGTGAACACAGCAGGCCAGGCAGCATCTCTAGGAAGAGGTACAGTCAACGTTTCGGATGGAGACCCTTCGTCTCGGCCTGAAACGTCGACTGTACCTCTTCCTAGAGATGCTGCCTGGCCTGCTGTGTTCACCAGCAACTTTGATGTGTGTTGCTTGAATTTCCAGCATCTGCAGAATTCCTCCTGTAGGTACAATGAAACTTTGTTTGGCTTCCTCTCAGGCAATTAAATAAATCGGTAGATAAAAAGAAGACAGTGATAGAAAAACAGTATTAAACAGATAAGTAGCAGAAAATAAGCTGCAGCAGCTCCAGAATATCACAGTAATGCACAAAGTGCTGTTAGTGCAAGTATTTGAGTCCTTGTGTGTGCACGTGTGTGCTCACAGTTTCAGTCATTGTTCTGTGGAGTGGTGTGATGGAGGCCACTGCTCTGGGATAGAAGCTGTTCTTCGGTCTATTTGTTCTGGCTTTTAGTGTCCTGAACCTTTTGCTGGACGGCAGTGGGTCACACAGGGAGTGGCCGGGGTGTGTGGTTTCTCTGGTTATGCTGATTGCTTTCCTCCTGAGTCTGCTGGAATAGATGGTGTCCAGTCCTGGGAGCTCCCTCCTGACAATTTGCTGGGCCGCCTTCACCACGCGATGCAGGTCTTGTCGCTCAGCGGCCGTGCAGCTGACATACCACACGGTGGCGCTGTTGGTCAGGACGGTTTCAATTGTGCTTCTGGAGAAGTTCAGCAACAGTTTCTGTGGGAGTTTGGCCTGTTTCAGCTTTCTGAGGAAAAAGAGTTTTTGTTGTGCCTTTTATACAAGCAGCGAGGTGTTGGTGGTCCATGTCAGCTGTTTTGACAACATGGTTTTCCACACTTTCCACTGCCTCTCCATGTATATGGAGGGGGGTGTGTACTCTGTCCTTCGATCTCCTGAAGTGAATGGTCATCTCTTTTGTTGTAGAAGTGTGAAGGACCAGGTCGTTGTCCTTACACCACTCCGTCAGATAGTCCACCTCAAGCCTGTAGGCTGTTTCATCCTCGTCCGAGATCAGACCAACCACTGTGGTATTGTCCGCAAATTTAATTATGGAGTTGGAGGTGTAGACGGGGGTGCAGTCATGTGTGAAGAGTGTGTAGAGCATACGGCTCAGCACACAGCCCTGCGGGGTGCCTATTTTTACGACAAGGGTGGTGGAGGTGTGCTGACCAATTCTGACTTGCTGTGGTCAATCTGTGAGAAAGTCCATGACCCATGATCACAGGGAGGAACCAAGGCCAAGAGTGTTCAGTTTGCTGACCAGTTTATGGGGGATGACTGTGTTAAATGCAGAACTGAAGTCCACAAATATCATCCTCACATAAGTGTTTGGTTTCTCTGAGTGAGTCAGAGCAATATGAAAGAAAGACTTTGATAACGTCCCACATAGGAGATTAGTGGGCAAAATTAGGGCACATGGTATTGGGGGTAGAGTACTGACATGGATTGAAAATTGGCTGGCTGACAGAAAACAAAGAGTAGCGATTAATGGTTCCTTTTTGGAATTGCAGGCGGTGACTAGTGGGGTACCACAGGGTTCAGTGCTGGGACTGCAGCTGTTTACAATATATATTAATGATTTAGCTGAGGGAATTGAAAGTAACATTAGCAAATTTGCCGATGACACAAAGCTGGGTGGCAGTGTGAAATGTGAGGAGGATGTTATGAGAATGCAGGGTGACTTGGACAGGCTGGGTGAGTGGGCAGATGCATGGCAGATGCAGTTTAATGTGGATAAATGTGAGGTTATCCACTTTGGTGGTAAGAACAGGAAGGCAGATTATTGTCTAAATGGAGTCAAGTTAGGAAAAGGGGAAGTACAACGAGATCTAGGTGTTCTTGTACATCAGTCACTGAAAGCAAGCATGCAAGTACAGCAGGCAGTGAAGAAAGCTAATGGCATGCTGGCCTTCATAACAAGGGGAATTGAGTACAAGAGCAAAGAGATCCTTCTGCAGCTGTACAGGGCCCTGGTGAGACCACACCTGGAGTACTGTGTGCAGTTTTGCTCTCCAAATTTGAGGAAGGACATTTTTGCTGCTGAGGGAGTGCAGCGTAGGTTCACAAGGTTAATTCCCGGGATGGCGGGACTGTCATATGTTGAAAGATTGGAGCGACTGGGCTTGTATACTCTGGAATTTAGAAGGCTGAGAGGGGATCTTATTGAAACATATAAGATTATTAAGGGATTGGACACGCTGGAGGCAGGAAGCATGTTCCCGTTGATGGGTGAGTCCAGAACCAGAGGCCACAGTTTAAGAATTAGGGGTAGGCCATTTAGAACGGAGTTGAGGAACAACTTTTTCACCCAGAGAGTGGTGGATATATGGAATGCTCTGCCCCAGAAGGCTGTGGAGGCCAAATCTCTGGATGCTTTCAAGAAAGAGATGGATAGAGCTGTTAAAGATAGTGGAATCAAAGGTTACGGGGATAAGGCAGGAACTGGATACTGATAATAGATGATCAGCCATGATCACAGTGAACGACGGTGCTGGCTCGAAGGGCCGAATGGCCTACTCCTGCACCTATTGTCTATTCTCTATTGTCGATATGGAGGGCTGTTGTGATTGCATCCTCTGTGGAGTGGTTTGCCCGGTAGGCAAACTGGTGTTTGTCCAGATCAGGTGGGATTATAGTCTTAATGTGTGAGAGCATGAGTCTCCCAAAGCACTTCATGTCTATGGGTGTCAGTGCTACAGGGCGATAGTCGTTCAAGCACTTCACAGCTGATTTGTTGGGCACTGGGATGATGCTGGAGGTTTTCAGGCATGTTGGAGCAACAGCTTGTTGCAGTGAGACGTTAAATATACTTGTAAACACCTCAGCAAACTGGTCGGCGCACGCTTTCAGTACCCGGCCGGGCACTCCATCTGGGCCAGCTGCCTTACTCGCATTCACTGTCCTCAGATTGGATCTCACCTGATGTTGCTTAAGGACCCGTGTGGACTCATCGTCAGGTGGGTGGATGAGTGGAGCAGCCTCCTCCCTCTGGGCGAAGAACTCGTTCAGGACATCAGGCAGTGTGGCGTCGTCATCTGGCAGCAGATTATTGGTTTTGTAGTCTGTCAGCGCCTTGATGCCTTTCCACACACTGCGGGGGTTGTTGTTATCAAACTGACTTTCCATGCGCAGTTTGTATTTGTGCTTTGCATCCCTGATGCCCCTGTGGAGATTCGCCCGTGCTTCACTGTGGGCTTGTTTGTCTCCTGACCTGAAGATTGCATCGTGCTCCCTGAGTAGTCCCTCACATCACTGTGAATCCATGGCTTCTGATTCGCAAACACCTTAACTGTCTTTTGTGTTATTCCGTTTTCTGTGCAAAACTTAATATTCTTAAAGAAAGACAGCCATGGCCTGTTTGATATGCAAGTTACAGTGTTTTCTTGGTTGAATTAATTTGACAATTTGACAAAAGCATTTTATGTAATTCAAACACAATTAGCCCAAATGAAAGGACTCAAGTTGGAAGTACAATCTGAGCTGTTTTTTCTCTGAATGATTTAGTAGGTCGATCTTGTCTTTAAGTAAGGCCGAGGTAGGGGATCTTGGTCTTAAAAAGGTTGGCGACCACTACTCTACATTCATCAGTGTGTTTGGTTACATTCTCAAAGAATTCAATCATGTTCATAAGGCACGATCTGCCCTAGATAGAGCCATGCTGACTATCCCACATCAGATTATGCTTCTCCAAATGCTCATAAATCCTGCCTCTCAGGAGCTTCTCCAACAACTTGCCCTCCACTGAAGTAAGAACCACTGGTCTGTAATTTCCTGGCTTGTCTCTACTCCTTTTCTTGAAAAGGAAACAATGTCTTCTAATCCTCTGGTACTTTTCCTCTCCCGATTGATGTGCAAAGATCATCGCCAGAGGCTCAGCAATTTCCTCTCTCACTTCCCACAGTAGCCTGGGGTATATCTCCAGTTGATACCCCCAAATTGAGTTGAAATTGGTAAAATTGTGACGCCAGAGCTCACATTCAGAGGAGATCATACAGAAACATGTAAAATTATGAAATGAATAGATAATATAGAGACAGGAAACTAGAGGACATTGCCTCAAGATTTGGGGGAAATTGGGATGGAGATGATGAGGAACTGCTTTACTTGGAGAGTGGTGAATCTGTAGATTTCTCTGCCCAATGAAGGAGTGGAGGCTACCTCAGTAAATATATTTGAGAAAAGGTTGGATAGGATTTGGCACAGTAGTGGGGTTAAGGGTTATGGGGAAAAGGCAGGTCGGTGGAGATGAGTCCATGGCCAGATCAGCCATGATCTTATTCAATGGCAGATCAGGCTCAAAGGGCCAGATGGCCGACTCCTGCTCCTATTTCTTATGTTCTCACCACAGACTGAAATCCCTCCTGAAATATTGTCCTTCACCCATTGATGTCTTTTGCAAATATTTTCACAGGTTTGAAATGGCAGAACACTTGTGTACGGAAATCTCAAACACAACAAAACATCAGTTTTGCTGACTCTGTCTGGATATTTAAGGAGCGACCAAATATTTTCTTTGCAACGCCAACACATTTGTTGTCGA
The DNA here is from genome assembly GCF_030028105.1 of Mobula birostris. Lineage (NCBI taxonomy): Eukaryota > Metazoa > Chordata > Chondrichthyes > Myliobatiformes > Myliobatidae > Mobula > Mobula birostris. The sequence goes on along the minus strand of NC_092389.1, from coordinate 63,485,958 downwards.
TCCTTGGAGATGAAGAAGTATCTCATCCCAGCTGGTAATTTATTCTGTCTCTGAAATGAAGTTTTCTGTTTTTACTCTGTGAAATTCACTGGAACCAGGAGCTGAGAACGCACCAGCATTTGTTCACTGGAGATCAGTTCTTCAACTGCATTGATCGTACAAGGCATTCAAACATCTGACTTTCTGAATTGCCAGAGAATTGTTCGCAGTGAGATATCATTCTTCTTCTCTCAGTGTGGGAAGAGATTCACTCACAGGCTACCCACAGACTCGCCAGTGAGTTCACAGTGTGGAGAGGCCATTCACCCGCTCTGTGTGAGGGAGGGGAACCACTCAGTCATCTAGTCTGAAGATACATCAGCAAGTTCACACCATAGTGAGATGCTCCACCTGTTCTGCAAGCGGAAGCCATTCTATTATTGATGCTAAAGGTATATCAGAAAATCCACCAGTGAGAGGACATTGACCACGCCACAGTGACACCAGCGAGTTCACACCGGGGAGAAGCCATTCGCCTGCTCTGAATGTGGGAAAGGGTTCACTCAATCATCTCAACTGAATGAACACCAGCTCGTTCACACTGAAAAGATGCCATTCACCTGCTCAGACTGTGGGAAGGGATTCACTCAATCGTCCACACTACATAGACACCAGCGAGTTCACACTGGGGAGAGGCCATTCACCTGCTCAGACTGTGGGAAGGGATTCATTCAGTCAAATCACCTGCTACAACATCTGTTAGTTCACACTGGGGAGAGACCATTCACCTGCTCAGACTGTGGGAAGGGATTCAATCAGCGTTCTCAGCTCCTGACACACCAGCGAGTTCACACTGGGGAGAGGCCATTCATCTGCTCAGACTGTGGGAAGGGATTCACTCACTCATCTGACCTACAGAGACATCAGCGAGTTCACACTGGGGAGAAGCCGTTCATTTGCTCTGAATGTGGAAACGGATTTGCTCGGTCATCTATACTGAAGTTACATCAGCGAGTTCACACTGGGGAGAAGCCGTTCACCTGCTCAGACTGTGGAAAGGGATTCACTCACTCGTCCGACCTGCAGAGACACCAGCGAGTTCACACTGGGGAGAAGCCATTCACATGCTCTGAATGTGGGAAGGGATTTGCTCGGTCATCTCGTCTCTTGAAACACCAGCAAATTCACACTGGGGAGAAATCATTCATCTGCTCTGAATGTGGGAAGGGATTCAATGATTCAGCCCACCTGAAGGTACATCAGTTTGTTCACACTGCAGAGAGACCATTCACCTGCTCAGACTGTGGGAAAGGATTCATTCGGCATTCTCAACTACTGACACACCAGTTAGATCACACTGGGGAGAAACCATTCACATGCTCTGAATGTGGGAAGGGATTCACCCATTCAGCTCAAATGAGGGAACATCAGCGAGTCCGCACTGGGGAATGGCCATTCACCTGCTCTGAATGTGGGAAAGGATTCACTTGGCCATCTGAACTGATTGAACATCAGCGAGTTCATACTGGGGAGAGGCCGTTCGTTTGCTCTGAATGTGGGAAAGGATTCATTCGGCGTTCTCACCTACTGACACACCAGCGAGTTCACACTGGAGAAAAGCCATTCACATGCTCTGAATGTGGGAAGGGATTTGCTCGGTCATCTCATCTCTTGAAACACCAGCAAATTCACACTGGGGAGAAACCATTCATCTGCTCGGAATGCGGGAAGGGATTCACCCATTCAGCTCAAATGAAGGTACATCAGTTTGTTCACACTGCAGAGAGACCGTTCACCTGCTCAGACTGTGGGAAAGGATTCATTTGGCATTCTCATCTACTGACACACCAGTTAGATCACACTGGGGAGAAACCATTCATCTGCTCTGAATGTGGGAAGGGATTCACCCATTCAGCTCAAATGAAGGAACATCAGCGAGTCCACACTGGGGAATGGCCATTCACCTGCTCTGAATGTGGGAAGGGATTCACCTGGCAATCTGAACTGATTGAACATCAGCGAATTCACACTGGGGAGAAACCGTTCATCTGCTCTGAATGTGGGAAGGGATTCGCCCGGTTATCTAATCTGAAGCAACATCAGAAACTTCACACTCGGGAGAGGCCATTCAAATGCTCTGAATGTGGGAAGGGTTTTGCTCGGTCATTTCAACTGAAGGTACACCAGCGAGTTCACACTGGGGAGAAACCTTTCAGCTGCTCTGAATGTGGGAAGGGATTCACTGAGTCATCCAAACTTGTGAGCCACTACCGAATTCATACTAGGGAGAAACTGTTCACCTGCTCAGATTGTGGGAAGGAATTCACTCGGTCATCTGAGTTTAAAATACATCAGCGAATTCACACTGGGGGATGCCACTGACCTGTTCTGAATGTGGGAAAGGATTCACTCAGACATCTCAATTAAGACTAGAAGATATAGGAGCAGAAGTCAGCCATTCGGCCTTTCGAGGCTGCTCCACCTTTCAATCATGGGCTGATCCGATTCTCCAGTCATCCCCACTCCCCTGCCTTCTTCCCAAACCCTTTGATGGCCTGGCTAATCAAGAACCCATCTCTCTCTGCCTTAAATGCACCGAATGACCTGGCCTCCACAGTTGCTTATGGCAATAAATTCCACAAATTTACCACCCTCTGAGTAAAGTAACTTCTCCTCATCTCTGTTCTAAATGGATGTCCTTTGATCCTGAAGTTGTGCGCTCTTGTCATAGACTCCCCTACCATGGGGAATAACTTTCCCATATCTACTCTGTTCAGAGCTTTTAACATTCAGAATGTTTCAATGAGATTCCCACCCCCCCCCGACCCCCACCATTCTCCTGAACTCCAGGGAATACAGCCCAAGAGAAGACAGATGCTTCTCGTATGGTAACCCTTTCATTCCTGGAGTCATTCTTGTGAATCTTCTCTGAACCCTCTCCAATGTCAGTATATCCATTCTAAAATAAGGAGCTCACTGCTCCCAATACTCCAAGTGTGGTCTCATGAGAGCCTTATAGAGCCTCAACATCACATCCCTGCTCTTATATTCTGTACCTCGAGAAATGAATGCCACCATTGCATTCGCCTTCTTCACCACCGACTCAGCCTGGAGGTTAACCTTTAGGGTATCCTGCACAAGGACTTCCAAGTTCCTTTCCAGCTCTGCATTTTGAATTCTCTCCCAATCTAAATAATCATCTGCCTGTTTATTTCTTTCACCAATATGCACGACCATACACTTTCCAACATTGTATTTCATTAACTACTTCTTGGCCCATTCCCTGAATCTATCTAAATCTCTCTGCCAGCGCTCTGTTTCCTAGCACTACCCGCTCCTCCACCTATCTTTGTATCGTCGGCAAATTTTTCCACAAATCCATTAATCCAACAGTCCAAGTCATTGACATACATCATAAAAAGCAGTGGTCTCAACATCGACCACAGTGGAACTCCAGTGGTAACCGGCAGCCAGCCGGAATAGGATCCCTTTATTCCCACTCTGTTTTCTGTTGATCAGCCAATGCTCCAACCATGGTAGTAAATTCCCTCTAATTCCATGAGATTTATCTTGCTAAGCAGTCTCATGTGCAGCATCTTTCAAAGGCCCCTGAAAATCCAAGTATACCACATCAACTACATCTCCTTTGTCCACCCAACTTGTAATTTCCACAAAGAATTGCAGTAGGTTAGTAAGGCAGGATTTTCCTTTCAGGAAACCACGCAGGCTTTGGCCTATCCTGTCATGTGCCTCCCAGTACTCCGTAATCTCATCCGTAACAATCGATTCCAGCAACTTCCCAACCACTGAAGTCAGGCTTTCAGGTTTGTAGTTTCTTTTCTGCTGCCTCCCACCCTTCTTAAATAGCGGAGTAACATTTGTAATTTTCCAGTCATCAGGTACTATGCCAGAATCTATCGATGCTTGAAAGATCTTTAGTAATGCGTACGAAATCTCTCCAGCTATTTCTTCAGAACCCGAAGGTGCATTCCATCAGGTCCAGGAGATTTATCCACCCTCAGACTTTTAACCTTTCTGAGCACCTTCTCAGTTGTAACTTTCACTGCATGTGCTTCACTTTCCTGACGCTCTTGAATGTCCGATATTCAGTACTGCAGATGTCTTCCACCGTGAAGAATCATGCAAAATACGCATTCAGTTCCTCTGCCATCTCTGTGTCTCCCATCACAATATCTCCCGTGTCATTTTCTATTGGTCGTATATCTATTCTCAACTCTCTTTTACCCAGTGGCAGCCATCCTTTAGCCAAGTCTCAGATTTGGCCACAACGTCATATTGCCAATCTAGCTGAATTTCAAGACCATCCACTTTATTTCTTATGCTGCGAGCATTCAAATACAGCACTGTGTGGTGCACCCTCTCCAAACCTGTCATGCTACGTTTTGGAGGACAGGAACCCCCGAACTTGCCGGAAAGTCTGAGGAATGGAAATGAAACTTAACTGAGAAGATGCTGGGACATGAAAATGCATTTTGGACCGATGAGGCTGATGTTTGTTACTCCAGGATTACTTACAACACTATTGGAGCGGCCAAGGATTCCCCTTTCTGAGAGAGGTCTCGCCGGTCATCCAGTATTGAATGAACTCCGCACGTATACACAGGGGAGAAACTGTACAACTGCTCAGACTGCGGGAAGGAATTCACTCAGTCATCTCAACTGAATGAACATCAGCGAGTTCACACTGGGTAGAAGCCGTTCACCTGTTCCAACTGGGAATGAATTCACACCTTCATCACGCCTGTCTACACACCAGACTGTTTTCAGCAGTGAGAGGACGTTGACCTGCTCAGACTGCGGGAAGGCATTCACACTGCAGAGACAGTGGTGGGTTCACACTATGGTGAGGGTGGTCACCTGCTCTGAATGTGGGATGGGTTTCAATCAGTCATTCATCCTTGTGTCACTCTGCTGGGCTTTGACCCATTGTTAATCGGAGAGATCAGAAGCTTGAGAGGACGGAATTCACTCAAGTTCGCCAGCTGAGCATTAAAGGCAGTGGTTTCAGGGCAGGTTATTTTTGAGCTTTCACCAGGGGCCAATCAACAGTCAGGCAGCAGCAAATGGAGTGGCCGATGCTGGACTGGGCAGAGTTGGAGTGGAGACTTTGAGGCTTTACCTCTTTGAGGGTTCAGTCAGGACAGCCTTCGCACAGAGAAGGCAACATTATACTGGAGGTGGAAGTGTTTTTGCCCCCTTCCTCACATTTGCTCAGTTAGAACAGTCAAGATGCCAGGCAGGATAGTGGAAAGCTCCTCTTGCTGGATGTGGGAAGGCAGGAGACCCTCCTGTGTCCCTGATAACTACACCTGTGAGAAGGGCATCCAGCTTCAGCTCCGAACAATCCACATTAACGAGTGGGATCTGGAAGTGGATGAACTCCAGGTCATTCGGGAGGCTGGAGGGGTGATAGGTCGGACATATAGAGAGGTAGTTGTAACCAGGCTGCACACCACAGGAAACTGAGTGACAGTTGCGAAGTGGAAAGGGGTGGGGGGACAGCAAGTGCAGTGTACCACTGTGTCCATCCCCCTGAACAACACATATATCACTTTGGTCACAGTTACAGATGGTAGGATAACCTGGCAAAGGAAGGTCACAGCAGGAGGGTCTCTGGCACTTAGTCTGGCTCTGAGACTGAGAAGGGGAGGGTGGAGAAGAGGCGAGCTGTGGTCATTGGTGAATCATTAGCTAAGGGAACTTACTGGATGTTCTGTTGGCGAGAATGAGATTCCAGGATGGTATGTAGCTTCCTGTGTGCTCCAGGTCTGGGTTATCTCCGGCCGAGCACTCAGCTTTGCTCAGGAGGGTGAACAGTGAAGGTCGTGATCCATATCATTGGTACCCATATGGGCTGGTAGAGTAACGAGGTTCTGCAGGAAGTGAGGTGCTAAGTTAAAGGGCAGCTCGTCCAGGGCTGTGACCACAGGTCTGTTATCTGTGCCACATGCCAAGAATAGGAAGATTATACAGTTTAACATGTGTCTAAGGATTTGGTGCAGGAGGGAGGGCATAATGTTATTGGATCATTTGAGCCCGCAAGGATTACTGTATGTACAGGAGTTTGCATTGGGGTAGAGGGGACATGGTTGCTGGAAGGTGAAGTGGGCGGACAGGTCTCTCTCTCTCTCTCAGACACACACAAACATTGGAGTGTGAGGGAGGGGACTGGGGAGGGATAAGGGGAATGAGGAGGATGGTGTTAGGGCTCATTCACAAAGTCTCAGACTCACCCAACCGTCCCCCTCTGGAATTGGTCCCATTCCCTACACCAGGCTGGGGGTGAGCATTGAGTTGCCTTGCCAACAAGAAACTGAATTGTTGATAGCATCTGGTTAACATCAGTAATAAATTTAAGTTGAACTTGAACATTGAAACGTATTGTTTTTAAAACTTGTACTGATGAGAAATAATCTCTGTGAAGGTCCAGGAGTGGAAAATCAACCGGTGTTCAGCTCCATTGCTCTATGCCAGACAAGAACCTCTATCTGAGTCTGTCCCATCTGTCTGTGCTTGACACGCCTCCCTCTAAAGTTTCCTTTTTCTGTACCTGTCCCAGTGTCTTTTATTTTCCTTCACAACCTCATTCTCCTGCCTGCACCCTTTAACCTTTGATGACTTTACTAATCAATGTATGTTTTATCCAAACAGGATGACTTGGCCTCTGAGCCGTCCGTGGCAATGAATTTCACAGGTCCCTCATCTGTCTAAATGCATGCTCTCTGGTATTTGACATTGTGACCCAGAAGATTAAAAGTGGCAGTTATCTACTCTATCGAGATCTTTCGTTATCTGATCAACTTCTATCAGGTCACCCTGAGCTCCTCCACTCCAGAGAAAACAGCCCAAGTTTATCCGAACTCTCCTTACACAGTAGGTTAGGATTCCAATCCACACAACATCCTGGTGAACCTGTTCTGCAATCTCCTCATTGCTGACCCAAGCACCAGTGGCGTAATGGACTTTAACTAAGTAAATAGTGAATTGTTGATTAATAAGGGTGTCAAAGGTGACTGGTAGAAGGCAGCAGCGTGGGGTTCAGAGGGGGCATCCAATAGCCGCGATCGAATGGTGGAGAAGACTCAATGGACGGAATGGGTATTTCAGTTTCTACTGAATTGATGTATAGTGTTGAGATGCGAAGTGGTGGGGAGTAAGGTGCGGGTGCAGGTAAGAGTGAGTGTCCAGGTAGGAGATGGTGTTAAGCACCTTTTCACCATGTCTGGTAACGAACAACAATTAACTCAGAGTGGATCAATCATAAGTGCTTTTATGTTTATTTGCAGCAAGGGAAGACTAGCACTGCCCAGGTGCTGGTAATAGCTTTATCAAAAAGAGACAATACCATCACCCCTTTGGACACAAGTTGAAGGACAGGGTGCATTCTGTTGTCTGCTGAATCAACGTTTGGCATTCTTCCAGTAACACAGCTGTGGTTCTGCACTCAAGTGCTCAGGTACCATCAGCATCATGTTGCACGAAGATTATTAGCAAAGCACTCCGATGCAATACAGGTTCCATTTTGTTACAGAAAGAAATGCCATTTTGGTACAACAAGTGAAGTACGTTTCCCTAGTGGTGGAGAAGCATTCCTTCACACCCCCTTACGTCACTCCCCATTTCTGTTCACACCTCCGATCCTTGTGGCCTTCACCCTCTGTGAAAACCCTTACATCACTCCCCATGTCTGTTCACACCTCCGACCCTTCACACCTCACCCTCTGTGAAAACCCTTACATCACTCCCCATTTCTGTTTACACCTCCGATCCTTCACACCTCGCCCTCTGTGAAAACCCTTACATCACTCCTCATTTCTGTTCACACCTCACCCTCTGTGAAAACCCTTATGTCACTCCCCATTTCTGTTTACACCTCCGATCCTGGCGGTGCTCACCATCTGTGAAAGCCCTTCTTACCCTACACCCATCGTCATTTTGTAACCCCGCCTGACCCCTACACCATTTACCATCCCTGTAAAGCCTCCACCATCCACACTGGCGCAATAGCTGACAGCTGACCTGAGAAGGACACCGACCGTGGCAGGTAGCAGGGCTCACAAAACACACTCACACCAGCTGACATTTTTTATAACCCGACCGATTTGCATGGTTATCTTGTCTAAACCGCTTCCTACCTTCCTATCTTTACCTTACCCCGGTCCCCCCACTGATCTCCGTCCTGAAACATATCCTTGCCAGCGAGGGAAGTTCTATACGCTCCCATTTACTTCCTCCCTCAGCTCCATTCTGGCTCAGAAACAGTCCTTCCAGGTGAGGCAACATTTCAAAATTGGGTAAGAATAGGATGATTCGGCAGATGAATGTGTGGCTGAGGAACTGGTGCAGGGGCATTGCATCAGATCTCTGGGTCATTGGGATCTCTCCTGGGGTTGCAATGATCTGTACAACAGGGACGGGTTGCATCTGAACCTGGCGGGGTCCAGTATGCTCGTGGGCAGGTTTGTTAGAGCTTGTGTTTAAAATAACTTGTCAGGGGGATGGGAACCGGAGTGTGAGTGCTGGGGATGAGGTAGCTGGTTGGCAACAGAGGTAGCGTGCAGTGAGAGTACTAGCAAGCACCATGCTGCCCTCATGTTATGAGAGACGGCACACCACACGATCAGCTTTATCTGTGCCTGCTCATGCTGTGTCTATGCCTGATACGAGAACCTACACACTGAATAGAAGCTTCCTTCACTGTGCTATCAGAATTTGGAACAGCCTTCCAGATGCTGTGGTTGGAAAGATCAGCGACGATGGGTTCCAAGCCTTCAAGAGTCAAGTGCACAAACACCTATCATCTCTGGGAGGGAAGGCACATGCTTCTTCATAAGATATGATGAAGGGGACCAGGATGGCAGTGCTTGGCTGTTGGCAGGTAGGGTTAATACCTGACTTTCAAGAGCACTTTGAGTTATGTTCCGGCTGGACTTAGTCCTTAAACTGCTAGAGAACAGTGCGTAAAGAACAGATACTGTTTTCTCCCAGTCGTGATTAGTTTTTAGTTCCAAGTGCTTCTGTCACGTTTTGTCACCCTGCAACCTTATTCTTCAATCTCTTTGAATAATGGAGGACAGCGGGTGTATAAATGTCTCTCTCCAGCAGACTTCATCATGACTCCAGTATTTCTACTATTTTTTTTAAATGTTTCTTAATTGTACATATGATTTTCTTGTGTTCTATCGCTGAGCAGCGGTGAACCATCTGATTGGCCTGTCAGAGCTCTCTTTGGGAACTAGTTGACTTGATCAGCGTTTCTGATCCTGGCTATTGTTCACGATCACACGTAATAAACAAAAATGCAGAGGCTGATATCAGGTGAAAATTGCAGTCAACGGAATGAGTTGCACCGTTAAAGTGAGACAACATCTATAAGGGTGATGAATGCAGGACTGAAGGAATGTGCGCAGTGTACAGAGTAACAGAGGTGAACTTGTAGCACAGTGTGATTTGAGTACATCTCCGTGTCGTGGCTGAAAGAAGATTACAACCCGGAGCTTAACGTCCAAGCAGACACGTTGTATCTAAAGGACAGGTAAGTAGGCAAAGGGGTGGGTGCCTCTGCTGGTAAATATGAAATCAAATCATTACAAAAAAAGGGGCGGCAAAGGATCAGAAGATGTAAAATCTCTGTAGGTAGAGCGAAGGATCATTAAGTGTAACAAGACCCTGCGAGGATTTATATGCAGACCTCCAACCGTTGTAAGGATGTGGTCTCCGAATTACAATTGGAGACAAAATGCATGCCAAGAGGGCTATGTTACGATAGTCATGGGGGATTACAATTAGGAAAATCAGGTTAGTGTTGATTACAGAGGGGAAAATTTGTAAAATGCCTACGAGATGTCAGTTGAACACGTTGGGGATCAGCTATTCTGGATTGTGTGTTGAGCGATGAACTGGAACTGAGTGCTGATGAAATCGCAGAGCACACTCGATGGGCCGAATGGCCTGATTGTGCTGTATCATGTGGAGTTCTGGTCTAACAAACCCCTGCAATGCTGAGTGACCAGAGTTCAGTCCTGGGTGTGAGGAACTGCTGCAATATCTGCAGAATCTGACATTAACAGTCCCTCGTCAACTTGCAACTAGATTTAGTCACCATCTGACAGTGACTGCAGGTCAGGGTAGGAGACAGGGGAGAGACTACATTTGCTGTCCCATCTGACAGTGGCTGTAGGTCAGGGTAGGAGACAGGGGGAGAGACTACATCTGCTGTCCCGTCTGACAGTGACTGCAGGTCAGGGTAGGAGACAGGGGGGGAGACTACATCTGCTGTCCCGTCTGACAGTGACTGCGGGTCAGGGTGGGAGACAGGGGGAGAGACTACATCTGCTGTCCCGTCTGACAGTGACTGCGGGTCAGGGTGGGAGACAGGGGGAGAGTCTACATCTGCTGTCCCGTCTGACAGTGACTGTGGGTCAGGGTGGGAGACAGGGGGAGAGACTACATCTGCTGTCCCGTCTGACAGTGACTGCAGGTCAGGGTAGGAGACAGGGGGAGAGACTACATCTGCTGTCCCGTCTGACAGTGACTGCGGGTCAGGGTGGGAGACAGGGGCAGAGACTACATCTGCTGTCCAGTCTGACAGTGACTGTAGGTCAGGGTAGGAGACAGGGGGAGAGACTACATCTGCTGTCCCGTCTGACAGTGACTGTAGGTCAGGGTAGGAGACAGGGGGAGAGACTACATCTGCTGTCCCGTCTGACAGTGACTGCGGGTCAGGGTGGGAGACAGGGGGAGAGACTACATCTGCTGTCCCGTCTGACAGTGACTGTAGGTCAGGGTAGGAGACGGGGAGAGACTACATCTGCTGACCCTGTCGGTATCAGCTCCAGGGTACTGAAGGCCTGTACGATCCTGTTCTCTGGTATTTTGCAGCACCATTACAATCTGAGACTGAGTCAGGAAAAGATAACGGTGCTGGGGAAGACTTCCTGCTTGGTTCCTTTACCCAATACGGTGACTCCATCTGGACTTAATGACAACAGACCAATTGCCCTCATGTGAGGAAGGTGATGCAGAGGCCAGTCCAGACTTACCTCGGACCCTCTACAGTTTCCCTACCAACCTCATGAGGGAGCGGATGATACCATCATCTCTCTGTTGCAGCGAGCTCACTCCCACCGGGATGATGCTGGTGGCATTGTGAGAGTCACTGTTTTTGATTTCTTTAATGCCTTCAATACAATCCAGCCACGTTGTCTGAACAAGGGTGGCCGTAGACAAATTCACTATCTCCTGGATTACTGCCTTCCTGACAGACAGACCCCAGTCTGTACCGCTGGGTGGTTCTCTGCCTGAGGTGGAGATGAGTGACACTGGAGCCCCACAAGGGACTGTCCTGTCTCCGTTTCTGTTCACACTGAACACCTCAGACTTTCAGTGCGACTCTGAGTCTGGCCACTTAAAGATGTTCCCTGATGGCTCTGCCGTAGTTGGGTGCATCAGAGATGGGCAGGACTCAGGGTACAGAGGGCTGGTTTAACAGGATTGTGGAATAGTGAGGGAAGAATCACCTGCTCCTGAACGTGGTCAAAACCAGAGAAATGGTGATAGATTTTAGGAGGGAGAGGACTGTGATGAGTCCTGTATACATTCTGGGAGAAGAAGTTGCGATGGTGAAGGAGGACAAATACTTGGGTGTTCGCCTCGGCGAGAGACATGACTGGAAAACCAACACCAAGACTGTTTAAAAGAAGGGGATGAGCAGACTCTATTTTCTAAGGAAGCCGAGATCCTTGAACACGTGAGGCAGGATTTCGCAGATCTTTTACCAGTCTGTTGTAGAGAGTGCAGTCTTCTTCGCTGCTTTACGTTGGGAAAGAATAATAAACTCATCAGAAAGGTTGGATCCATCCTTGGCCACAACCCGGACTCTTTCGAGTGAGTGGTGGAGTGGATGTCACTGATCAAACTGTTATCGATTATGGACAATCCGGAACATCCTCTCCATGACCTACTGAACAGGCAGCAAAGCCCCCGAACCCTTTTCAACAAACTCACTCAGCTCCGCCCTCACAAGGATCGTAACAAAAATCTTCTGTGACAGGTGAACACACATCATAGTTCAATAGTCTCTGCATTGTTGTTTCATACATTATTATTGCACTCTGATACAGTGTTATTGTGTATATTATTATTCTTCACTTTATTTTCAGTAAAGTCTGCCCGCTGCTTGCTGTGCTTTTAGATGTTGCTGCTGAAACGAATGAATTTCCCACTCGGAATCAATAGAGTATTAATTATTATTATTGTTATTATTCTCCAGCCCTTTATCTCTCAACAATCAACTTCCCAGCTCTTTACTTCACTCCTCCCCCTTTCCCGGTTTACCCTATCACCTCACCTGCCCCAGATTCTGACTCCCTCCCTTCCTTTCCAGTGCTGAAGAAGGGTCTGGGTCTGAAACGCCGATTGTTCACTTCTCTCCATAGTTGCTGTCTGCCTCCCTGACTTTCCTCCAGCATTTTCCGTCTGTTGTTTGGGATTTCGGCATCTGCAGATTAACTTCTGTTTGCTCACACGCGCATGCGCAGAGGTATGAGGTCATCCCAAATATCACGCATGCGCTAAGTAGACGAGAGGCTCACAAAGACCGGCCGCAGGTAGGAGGGGTCTCCGGTGGGGAATTAATCAGCGGCGTCTGAAACGTGATTGACGGGCTATTACTGTGAGCTCCTGGCGCACTGGTCCTGCACCCCAGCACAGTCCCGGTCCGTTCCCTCTTTCTCAGCCCCACGATCCGTACCCAGTGCCGCCAGGCTTTCGGCTAATGAGTGGTGGGCCGCCGCCGTTTCTGCGGCGCATGCGCATCGCTTTATTGTTCCGTGGCTGACAGACAGGTTTCTGGTTCGTGGGGCCTTCTGGGTAAATAGGCAGCCATGGATCACACCACCAAGCGTTGTTCCCCGACAGTCGAAGGAAATGGGAGCCAATGTATCTCCCAAACACTGCCGTGTTTCAGCTATGTAAATCCAAGGATTAGTAACTCGGAACAAAAATATAGTTCCCAGTTAATCTCGGTTAAAGAGTTCACCTTCCAGTCAGTGAAAATGTCAATTAGAGCTGTATGGAAATAAAACCTTCCGTCAGATTTAGTTCTCTCTGAGTGAATAACGATATGAAACACCTTTGCCTCGATGACAAGTGACTTGTGGCTTTTACATCACAAAAGTGCCGCACTCCAATGAGAATAGCCACTGCCCTCCACTTTATATTCATTGGCATTGCCATCGATGGGTTTATCAATCAGCTGGTGGAGGGTATCTGAGTAATTAGTAAATCTCCAGGATCATACATGTAAAAACAAGTGTTCTTTGTAGTCTTGTGGAACATGACTAGAACTTGAAATAATACCAAAGGCCAGAGACAAATTGAGCCAAGTCTTAGGTTGATTGAAGTCAGAAATAGCGCATTCTCACACAGGCAGGAATACAGTCAGAGAATTTGATGGTCAGTCAGAATGTCTGATCCGTTCCTTGTTCGAAGATGAGTGCATATAGAAACATAGAAATCTACAATATATTACAGGCCCTTCGGCCCACAGTGTTGTGCCGTCCATGTAACCTATTCTAGAAACTGCCTCGGATTTCCCAACCGCATTGCACTCTGTTTTCCTGAGCTCCATGTACATATCTAACAGTCTCTCAAAAGACTCCATGGTATCTGCCTCTACCATCATCGCTGGCAGTGCATTCCATGCACCTACTACTCTCTGTGTGAAAAACCTACCTCTGACATCCCCTTTAACCCTACTTCCAACACCTTAAAACTATGCTCCTCGTGTTTGCCAGTTCAGCCCTAGGGAAAAAGTCTCTGGCTATCCACACGATTAATGCCTTTCATCATCTTATACACATCTGTCAGGTCACCTTCCATCCTCCGTCGCTCCAAAGTTCACTCAACCTATTCTCATAAGGCATGTTCTCCATTCCATGTAACATCCTTGTAAATCTCCTCTGCAGTCTTTCTGTAGTATCCACATCCTTCCTGTAATGTGGTAACTGAACACAAGACTCTAAGTGGGTTTAAAGAAGGTCTTATATAGCTGTAACATTACCGATCTTGAACTCAGTTCCATGGTTGATGAAGGCCTTCTTAACAACATTGTCAATCAGCACTACAGCTTTGAGTGTAAATTTGACATGGACCACAAGATCTTGCTGATCCTCCACATTGCCAGTAGTCCCAACATAATATTGTGTTCTGTATTCAAATTTGATGTACCGAAATAAACCACAGCACACTTCTCTGGGCTGAACTCCATCTGCCAGTTCTGCATCCTATCTGCATCCTGCTGTAACCTCTGGAGAACTGTCCTCACTCTTCACAACACCCTCAACTTTTGTGTCATCAGCACCCTTCTCCTTCCTCATCAAGATCATTTATAAACATCACAAAGAGAAGGAGTCTCAGAATACATCCCTGTGGAACACCACTGGTCACCGTCCTCCATGCAGGATACAAACCATCTACAACCACCTTTGGCTTCTGTGGGCAAGCCAGTTCTGGATCCACAAAGCAAGGTCAACTTCGACCCTTGCCTCATTACTTTCTGAATGAGCTTCACATGAGGAACCTTATCAGAAGTCTCACTGAAAGCCATGTACACTACATCCAATGCTCTACATTCATCAGTGTGTTTTGTTACATCCTCAAAGAATTTAATCAGGTTCGTAAGGCATGATCTGCCCTTGACAGAGCCATGCTGACTATCCCACGTCAGATTATGCTTCTACAAATGCTCATAAATCCTGCCTCTCAGGAGCTTCTCCAACAACTTGCCCTGCACTGAAGTAAGAACCACTGGTCTGTAATTTTCTGGCTGATCTCTACACCCTTTTTTGAAAAGGGAAAAATGTCTTCGAACCCTCTGGTACTTTTCCTCTCCCTATTGATATGCAAAGATCATCGCCAGAGGCTCAGCAATTTCCTCCCTCACTTCCCACAGTATCCTGGGGTATATCTCAAGTTGAGTACCCCCAACTTGGGTTGAAATTGGTAAAATTGTGACGCCAGAGCTCACATTCAGAGGAAATCATACAGAAACATGTAAAATTATGGAAGGAATAGATAAGATAAAGGCAGGAAAGTTGTTTCCACTGGTAGATGAGACTAGAACTAGAGGACATTGCCTCAAGATTTGGGGGAAATTGGGATGGAGATGAGGAGGAACTGCGTTTCCCAGAGAGTGGTGGATCTGTGGATTTCTCTGCCCAATGAGGGAGTGGAGGCTTCCTCAGTAAATATATTTAAGACAAGATTGGACAGGTTTTTTCAAAGTAGGGGTATTAAGGGTTATGGGGAGAAGGCAGGTCGGTGGAGATGAGTCCATGGCCAGATCAGCCACGATCTTATTCAATGGCAGATCAGGCTCTAAGGGCCAGATGGCCGACTCCTGCTCCTATTTCTTTTGTTCTGATGTTCTCACCACAGACTAAAACCTCTCCTGAAATATTGTCCTTCACCAATTGATGTCTTTTGCAAATATTTTTACAGGTTTGAAATTGCAGAACACTTGTGTACAGGAATCTTAAACACAACAAAACATCAGTTTTTCTGTCTCTGTCTGGATATTTAAGGAGTAACCAAATATTTTCTTTGCAACGCCAACACATCTGTTGTCGATTCTTGGAGATGAAGAAGTATCTCATCCCAGCTGGTAAATGTATTCTGTCTCTGAAATGAAGTTTTCTGTTTTAACTCTGTGTAATTCACTGGAACCGGGAGCTGAGAACACACCAGCATTTGTTCACTGGAGATCAGTTCTCAACTGCATTGATTGTACAAGGCATTCAAACGTCTGACTTTCTGAATTGCCAGAGAATTGATCGTAGTGAGATATCATTCTCCTTCTCTCAGTGTGGGAAGAGATTCACTCACAGGCTACCCGCAGACACGCCAGTGAGTTCACAGTGGGGAGAGGCCATTCACCCGCTCTGTGTGAGGGAGGGGAACTACTCAGTCATCCAGTCTGAAGATACATCAGCAAGTTCACACCATAGTGAGATGCTCCACCTGTTCTGACTGTGGGAAGCACATTCTGTTATTGATGCTAAAGGTATATCAGAAAATTCACCAGTGAAAGGACATTGACCTGCTCGGACGGTGGGAAGGCATTCACACACTCAACCACAACACAGTGACACCAGTGAGTTCACACCGGGGAGAAGCCATTCACCTGCTCTGAATGTGGGAAAGGGTTCACTCAATCATCTCAACTGAATGAACACCAGTGAATTCACACAGAAAAGATGCCGTTCACCTGCTCAGACTGTGGGAAGGGCTTCACTCACTCCTCCAAACTACAGAGACACCAGCGAGTTCACACCGGGGAGAAGCCATTCACCTGCTCAGATTGTGGGAAGGGATTCGCTCAATCGTCCAACCTACAGACCCACCAGCGAGTTCACACTGGGGAGAAGCCATTCACCTGCTCAGACTGTGGGAAAAGATTCATTCAGTCAAATCACCTGCTACAACATCAGTTAGTTCACACTGGGGAGAGACCATTCACCTGCTCAGACTGTGGGAAGAGATTCCTTCAGTCATCTGACCTACTGACACACCAGCGAGTTCACACTGGGGAGAGGCCATTCACTTGCTCTAAATGTGGAAAGGTATTTGCTCGGTCATCTGTACTGAAGGAGCATCAGCGAATTCACACTGGGGAGAAGCCGTTCACTTGCTCTGAATGTGGAAAGGTATTTGCTCGGTCATCTCAGCTCTTGAGACACCAGCAAATCCACTCTGGAGTGAAACCATTCCTCTGCTCAGAATGTGGGAAGGGATTCACCAATGCAGCTCAGCTGAAAGATCATCAGTTTGTTCACACTGTGGAGAGGCCATTCACCTGCTCAGACTGTGGGAAAGGATTCACTCGGCGTTCTCGACTACTGACACACCAGTTAGACCACACTGGGGAGAAACCATTCATCTGCTCAGAATGTGGGAAGAGATTCACCCATTCCGCTCAACTGAAGGAACATCAGCGACTTCACACTGGGGAATGGCCATTCGCCTGCTCTGAATGTGGGAAGGGATTCACTTGGTCATCTCGACTGAAGGTGCATCAGCGAGTTCACACTGGGGAGAAACCTTTCAGCTGCTCTGAAT
The DNA here is from genome assembly GCF_030028105.1 of Mobula birostris. Classification (NCBI taxonomy): domain Eukaryota; kingdom Metazoa; phylum Chordata; class Chondrichthyes; order Myliobatiformes; family Myliobatidae; genus Mobula; species Mobula birostris. Next base: position 63,468,840 of record NC_092389.1, on the reverse strand, counting down.
GTGGGAAGGGATTCACTCAATCATCCAAACTTGTAAGCCACTACCGAATTCACACTGGGGAGAAACCGTTCACCTGCTCAGATTGTGGGAAGGAATTCACTCGGCATTCTGAGTTTAAAATACATCAGCAAATTCACACTGGGGGATGCCACTCTCCTGTTCTGAATGTGGGAAAGGATTCACTCAGTCAACTCAATTAAGACTATAAGATATAGGAGCAGAAGTCGGCCATTTGGCCTTTCGAGGCTGCTCCGCCATTCAGTCATGGACTGATCCAATTCTCCAGTCATCCCCACTCCCCTGCCTTCTCCCCATACCCTTTGATGCCCTGGCTAATCAAGAAACCATCTCTCTCTGTCTTAAATGCACCCAATGACTTGGCCTCCACAATTGCATGTGGCAACAAATTCCACAAATTTACCACCCTCTGACTAAAGTAAGTACTCCTCATCTCTTTTCTAAATGGATGTCCTTCGATCCTGAAGTTGTGCTCTCTTGTCCTAGATTCACCTACCATGGGAAATAACTTTTGCATATCTAATCTGTTCAGAGCTTTTAAAATTCAGAATGTTTCAGTGAGATTCCCCTCATGACCCCAGCCCCCATTCTCCTGAACTCCAGGGAATACAGCCCAAGGGAAGCCAGATGCTTCTGTTATGTGTAACGCGCTGTAAGGTTTCACTGCTAATGTAATGGCTTCTTTGTAATGTTCACTGCTGAAGTAACAGTTTCTCTGTAGCAGCAATGTTCGTGTTATGGCTGGCGATAACAGGACAGTGGGATGCATGTCAGCCAATCAGGATTTTGTTGCTCTGTTTCGTGAATCTGGGAGCGGTTGATTTTGTCAGAGAGAGAGATGGAGAGAGAAGACGCGAATGGAGAGATTTGCCAGACTGCCAGACAGGGTGGACTCGGAGCGCGGGTCCGAAGGGCAGTGATGATCGGAGGAGACCGATGGGGACCGATCGGCCTATCAGTGAGCTCCACTTTTGCGCACAGACTGTTTAATAAGATCGCACCCTTTTTTCAATTTTGTTTCTCTACTAACCATACAGTCAAAGTAAGAGTTATAAAGCTTAATCATTTAATCGCAAAGTGTGTTCTGTTTCTTATTTCTGGGCACTAATTTGTAACAGGGGACACATCGGGCAGCATCCATCCAAACGAGATTTCTTCAGTTTGGCCGGGCAGGGGGTTATCACCCCCTAGATTAAGCCGCTAGGCAAAGCGAGATTTACAATTGTGGGGGCTACGTTCGGGATTGATTCTGTTGGATGCTGTGTAATTACCCTGAGAAATGAACCAGTGGGGCAGATATTTGTACTCCGGATGAATTGTTAATTCCACTGTTAAGTTCTGTTGAAGTTGCGATTGTGAGCGGAGCCTTGATAAAATGGCGGATGCAGCTCTTGTTCTCATGCAGACCAGCGCTGAGGTAGCTGGCGGCGGAGATTTCAAAGACAGGGTTCTATCATTTCTGAGGAGTGAGGGGAAAGAGTGGTCGGAGTTGGAAGGTCTAATTAGTCCACGTCCCCTGGTGAAGAATGAGAATTCTGAGGTAGTAGCCGCCCTTACTTCTCTGGCGAATAAATGGAAAATTCAGATTCCAAGTCCCAGTTATGGCAGGCTCCACCTATTCTCTGGAATAACACCCACACCTAAAGGGGAGGAGGAGTATGAGACGTGGGCGGAACGGACCTCTCAGTTGTTAGATGAGTGGCAGTGCTCGGATGATGAAAAGTGACAGTGATTGGTTGAAAGTTTGAATGGGCGGGCCGTTGACGAGAGAGCTGTCAGGTTACATTATCCCGTAGCGACAGCTGTCAGTTATCAACAAGCACTGGGCAATGACTTTGATCCGACTGGAAGCCCAGTGGAGCTCCTGGTGGCGTTTCAAAGCATACGTCAGGAGAAGTGGGAGAAGGTTTCTGCTTTTATTTTACGGCTAGAGAGGCAGCTAAATTGCTTGCGGCACAGAGGGGTCATTCAGGCGGCTGAGGTGGATCGGTTAAGAATGGACCAGATAGCCATGACCCGATTGTGTGGGGTCTCTGACAGTCTCGTAAGACGCGTCCCCTCCATCTTTTGTTAAGCTGATCAGAGAGGTACGGGAAGAGGAGAACGCGGCGGAAGCACGGGAGGACTCAGTCAGCAGGGTACAGTCCTCGGTAGTGTCCCCTGCGGTGAAGTGACCACAGATAGCCTACCCCGGGGAGTGGTAGAAGAGATTGTGGCAGAGTTCAGATCGGAGATACGTCGGTTGTTATCAGCGGGTGTGACTCCCCCCCCCCCCATATGTTGGGGCTGTTGTGGGCGGGGGGGGGCGCTGCAGATTCCCCAAGGGGATGAACAGTGCGGAGGGCTGCTGGCAGCAGGTGTCACGCCAGAAGGAGAGTGAGCCCCCGGGTACCTCAGCAAGGAGAGTCGTTGGGGAAACCTAGAGGGGACCCAGTGAGGGGACGGCCTGGTGTCTCTGGGGGAACACGTTCCCAGCAATGTACCAAGGTACTCCCGAAAGTAAAAGACCCTATTCCTGAAGGCTTAGTGGGACCACACTCCAGTGTGTCGCTGCGGATAGAGAGTATTTACGCTAAAGCCATATTCGACACGGGATCGCAGGTCACGTTACTGTACCATTCGTTTTACAACCGGTATCTGAAGCATTTACCCTTGACACCATTCAGTGCACTGGAGATTTGGGGTCTCAGTGCTGGTGATTATCCATACGACGGTTACTTGTCAGTGAAACTGGAGTTCTCGGAGGCCGATGTGAGAGTGTCTGAGGGTCTTGATATAGAGGTGCTGGTTTCCCTGTTAAGAAAAGCTGCGTTTCAATTCTGGTGGGGACCAACATCCCTCTGGTGAGGAGGCTCATGGGGGCCTGTAAGGAGAAGGCGGGTGAGAGATTTTTGGGGACCCTGTCCGTGCTCCCAGTGTATCAAGATGATCTTGAGGAAGTGCGTGGCAGCATTGGGCTGGATACCAAATTTAAACGAGGGACCGTGTGGTTCACCCAGTCGAAACCAATGGTGGTATGGCCCGGGGAGGTAGCGAGAGTGATGGAGACCCACCATATTTCCCGGAATGCCTGAGGGAGAAACCCTCTTAGTGGACGCTCCGGAAGACCACGAGGGGGAGTGGGGATTTCCGGCTGGGCTACTGGTGATGCCCGAATTGCAGAAGCCCTCAGTTGTACAGCCGAGCAGAATGGCAGTAATCGTCAGGAACATTACGAAGAGGGAGGTCACCTTAAAGCGGGGGGTGCCCCTGGCGCATTTGTTCCCGGTGACGGTAATGTTTAGCGCCCCCGTGAGGCACGCCGGGGAGAAACTATTGGAAAAGCGGGGGAAGTTGACCGCTGAGTCATTCAACTTCGGGGACTCCCCGGTGCCGCCGGGTTGGAAGTGGAGGCTGGTAGAGAAGTTGTTGAAATTGGAAGGCGTATTTTCCATTGTCGAGTTTGATGTGGGTTGTTCCAAGAGCACGCGTCACATTATCCGGGTGACCGAGGACACCCCGTTTAGAGAGAGATCGCGGCGAGTAGTAGACATGGAAGACGTGCGGTAGCATTTGTGTAAGTTGAAGGAAGCTGGGATCATCACTGAGTCCCAAAGCCCCTGTGCGTCCCCAATAGTCGTGGCCTGGAAGAAGAACGGGAAGGTACGCATGTGTGTGGACTATAGGACTCTGCACAGGCGCACCGTCCCTGACCAGTATACGGTCCCGAGGCTCGAAGACACGCTGGCCTCTCTGAGTGGTGCGAAGTGGTTTAGTGTGCTGGATTTGCGGAGTGGATAGTACCAGATCCGCATGAGTGAGGCCGACAAATAGAAGATGGCACTTATATGTCCCCTGGTATTCTTCCAGTTCGAAAGGATGCCCCAGGGCATATCGGGAACCCCTACGAACTTCCAGCGGGTCATGGAGAAGACGGTTGGGTATATGAACTTGCTTGAGGTGTTCATGAATTTGGATGACCTCACAGTATTTGGATCCACCTTGGAAGAACACGAAGCGAGGCTACTGAAGGTGCTCGGCTGCCTGAAAGCTGCAGGGTTAAAACTTTCCCTGTCTGTTATCTAAGTCGGACACATAATCTCACAAATGGAGTAGCTGCGACCCGGCTAAGATAGAAGCGGTGTCCACCTGACCAAGGCCCCAGGGTTCTGTGGTTATTATCGGAGATTCCTGATGGAGTAGCTACAGACCCGGCTAAGAAGCGTGATCACTTGGCCAAGGCCCCTGACTGTGAGCGCCCTGCGCTCGTTCCTGGGGTTCTGTGGTTATTATCGGAGATTCCTGACGGGCCACGCCAAAGTGAGTCACCCCTTGAATCAGCTTCTGTGTGGTTACCCTCCCCTGGGGAAGAAAGGGAGGGGAGGAGGGACAGGAGGGTGGAGAATATCTAAACCCGTCAGAGACTTTTGGACAGAGGTGGATGATTTCAGCCTGAAGCACCGGCCGGGGAGCCGGAACATTGATGCGGATGCTTTGTCCCGACACATGAGGACTGGACAGGGACGAGGAGTGGGAGAGCGCTCCTGCCCCTGGGGTGACAGGTGCATGAGGGACTGGACAGGGACGAGGAGGGGGACAGCGCTCCTGCCCCTGGGGTGACAGGTACATGAGGGACTGGACAGGGACGAGGAGGGGGAGAGAGCGCTCCTGCCCCTGGGGTGACGGCCCTGTGTCAGTTTGCCATCACCGTGAAGGCAGAGGAAAAGGAGCGGCCGGATCGAGCAACGGATCAATGGGCGGCTTCCGATGACGTCATTCCCCAGGTTCACTGTGACCTCACTGCTGCCGGAATTGAGTTCTGGGGAAGTGGCGGCTGCTCAGCGGGATGACCCGGGCAGTGGCACTATCTGGTCCGCGGTAGAAAATTGAGACACGGCTCAGACAGAGAAGAGAAAACAAGCTTCGGTGCCTCCATTACTGAAAGAGTGGCCTCGACTGCAGTTGAAGAGCCAGATCTTATCCCGGGTCACGTCATGACCGGTCCGACCCGGCGTTGCCAGCTGGTTCTGTCCGAGAAGTATCGGAGGATTGCTTTGAAGTCACTTCATGATGATTCTGAATATCTGGGGGTGAAGAAGACCGATGGATTGCTCAGCGACCGGTTTTGCCTGCCCCGAATGAAGTCGGAGGTTGAAGAATACTGCAAGTCGTGCATTCGCTGCATACGCCGGAAGACACTGCCTACGCGGGCAGCTCCTTTGTCCCACTTACAGAGTGCAGGGCCCCTGGACCTGGTGTGTGTGGAGTTCCTGTCCATAGAACCCGATGCCAGCAACACGGCGAATGTCTTAGTCATCACTGACCACTACACCAGATATGCTCAGACTTTTCCTACCGAGGACCAGAGGGCGACTACGGTGGCAAAAGTGTTATGGGAGAAGTATTTCGTTCATGATGGCCTTCCCAGGCGGATACATAGTGACCAGGGATGGTACTTCGAGCGCAGACTCATCTATGAGTCACTGCGCATGCTTGGAGTTGAGAAGTCGAGGCCCACGCCCTATCATTCGCAGGGCGATCCCCAGCCTGAGGGGTTTAACCTGATCTTGTTTGACATGCTCGGTACCCTGGAGGTCAGCAAGAAGAGCAGGTGGAGTCAACATATTGAGCATCTGGTTCATTGTTACAACTGTACACGAAATGAAGTTACTGAGTACTCGCCATATTATCTGATGTTTGGGCCTGAGGCGACGTTGCTCATTGACCTTTGTTTTGGGACTGACGAGGATGAATTATCACCGAAGACTTTTCTGAAGTATGTGTCTGATTATAGGAGAGAGCTGAAAAGGGCTTATGAATTAGCCGGGGTCGCGGCTGCCAAGCAGTATTGAGGAAATAAGAGGAGGTATGATCAAAAAGTGAAGTTCTCCCAACTCCTGCCGGCAGACAGAGTCTTCATAAGCACAAGTTGGCTGACCGCTGGGTGGCCACACCCTATGTGGTGGAGAGTCAGATGCCAAACCTACAAGTTTTCCGGGTGAGACCAGAGGAGGGGAAGGGGCCCGTCAAGATTCTCCATCGGAACCACCTGCTGCCCCTGGGACAAGAGGTGCGGGTTGACCCAGAGCCCGACTTGGAGGATACACCTAGTAAGAGGACTCTGCGAAAACGCGGGGCGACTGCAGGGCCCACAGCGGGAGAGGCTGGGGGGCGGGGGGGGGCACCCATGAGAGGGATACTGTTTCGAGGGATGAGGATCTGAATGTGTGGCATATGCTGCCTTTCGCGAACTCCCCATTCATTGAGGCAGAGACTCCTGGCCCTGCTCCCACTGTGTCAGGTTAAGTGGGGTGACGGGCGGGGTGGGGGGAGAGGTTGATATCTGTGGGCAGCCTGGGTTACAGCGGGACCCTGAAGGAGAGGAAGCAGGGCCTGGACACGTGACAGTGGGCTCCGAGTTGCAGAGGGACACGAGTGATAGATAGGTCGAGGGAGGACTCACCAGGTGGACCAGAAGTATCACCAGTAGTGTCTGAGCCTGAAGAGTTAAGTGAGGTGGTACGGATGTCTCAGAGAATTAGGAGACCACCGGATAGGTTGGCCAATGTTGCGTCAGGGGAACAGCGCGTGATCTCTACCGTTTAAGGAGCTATGCCACTGCCTTTTGCACCTGGCTTGGGCTTTGTGTTTTGCAGGAAGGGTTGGCGAATTATTTCAACGTCATGAGGACAGGAATAAATTCGGTGGGGGGACAGTTTATCGCGCTTTAAGAATTCACTGCTAATGTAATGTCTTCTCTGTAATGTTTCACTGCTAAGCCGAATGAAATGGCTGTTCTGTGTATGTTCACTGCTGAGGTAATGGTTTCTCCGTAGCAGCAATGTTTGGGTTATGGCTGGAGATAACAGGACTCTGGTATGCATGTTAGCCAATCAGGAGATTGTTGCTCTGTCTTGGGAATCTGGACGGAGATTTTTCCCGGTTTTTTTTGGTCGAGGAGAGACGAAGAGGGAAGACGCGTGTGGAGAGAGCTGGTAGATTACCGGACGGGGTGGACTGCGATCTGAGAGCCCGACGGTCAGCGATGGTGGAAGAATGGGGACTGAATGAGCTGCAACGTGTACTTTTGACTTTTCCTTGAAACGGGCTCTCTTTGACTTTTATTACTAACCCTATATTCAGATTAAGATTCATAAAGTACAACCATGTAATTGCATAGGATGCACTGTCTGATATTTTGCGTTGGGGGTTTGTGACTGGGCGGTACATTACACGGCATCCACGCAAACGTGATTTCTCACTTTGGCGGGGCCAGAAGTTGTTTTCCCCTAGGCGTTCACGAACTTGCCGATGATTTCTCACTTTGGCGGGGCCAGAAGTTGTTTTCCCCTAGACGTTCACGAACTTGAGGGTTGCAGATGATCCGAGCTTCCTTCAGATTTCACAAATGCTGCCGAACGTCTTCCACCTCTGCAGGGGCCAGTCGCCGCGACGTTTATCTCAATGAGGGTGATCTGGGTCACCCGGAGAGTGTGGCGAGTGTTCGTGGAACAACCCACATCGAACTCACCAGTAGAAAAGATACCTTCCAGTTTCAACATCTTCTGTATCAGCTTCCTCTTCCAACCCACAGGTACCGGGGATTCCCAAAGGTGAATGACTCAGCATTCACCTTTCCCTCCTTTCGAACAGAGTTTCTCCCTGGCTCGTCTCGCAGGGGCAGTAGACATTCCCGTTACCGAGAAGAGGTGCGCCGGGTCATCCCCCGCTTGAAGGTGACCTTCCTCTTCATTGTGTCCCTGACAGTCACTGCCATCCTGTTCACCTGTGGAACCGAGGGCTTCTGCAGTTCAGGTCTCACCAGCACCCCAGCAGGTCAGCCTGACTTCTCTTCGTGGTCTTCCGGAGCATCCACCAAGAGGGCCTCGGCCTCAGGCATTCTGGGAATTAGGGGTTTCCCATCACTCTCGCTACTTACCCAGGCCGTCACACGATTGTTTTTGACCGGATGAACCACACAGTCTCTCGTCTAAGCTCATTACCCGGCCCAGAGCGGCCACGCAGTTCGAAACCCCTGGTAAATTGACAATGTTTTCTCAAAGCTCTCTCCGTGCAGCCTTGCATTAGCCTCCGCACAATAGGAGTGTTTGTCCCCACAAGAATTGAAAGTCGCCCTGATGAACAGGTCCGGACAAACTAGCGGTAATGTGCAAGGACCTCAGCCGCTCCCACATCTGTCTCCGAGAACTCCAACTTCAATGACAAATAATCACCCCTCACTAAGCCCCCAGATCTCTAGTGCACTGAGTGGCGTTGATGGTAAATGCGTCAAATACAGCAAGGTGACCTCCGAGCCTGTGTCAGGTGTGGGTCGAGCGTAAATACCCTCTAGCCGTAAAGATTCACTGGAGCTGGACCCCACTAAGCCTTCAGGACTAGTTTATTTTTGCCTCAGGGTGTTCCTTGATATATTTCTGGGAACGCGTTCCCCCGAGACGCCACACTATTCCCTCACTAGGTCTCTTCTAAGTTTCCCGACGCCTCTCTCTCGCTTAGGTACCTGGGGGCTCACTCTCTTCGAGGTTTCCCGTCATTGATACTCCCGCCTGAAGTGTCCCTCCACCACAGTTAAAACAGAAAATACCGGCCGCTGTCCTCGGGGGACTCCGGCCACCAGCAGCGCTCTGCATAGTCCGTCCCTTAAGGTGGTCAGCCTCGCTATCAGCTCTATCGTTTGGGGGGGGGGGGAGCGCACCCACAGATGACAACTGGGACATCTGAATTCTCAACTCTGCCATGTGGTCCCTTACCCCTCCCCGGGGTAGGCTATCAATGGTCACTTCAGCGCAGGGGACTACGACCGAGGACGGTACAGCTCCACCCCAACACCACCATGGCTCCGAAGCATTATCCTCCTCTCTGACTTCTCTGATCAGCTCAACAAGCAACGGAGTGGGGAGCGACTTACCAGAGAGCCGGAGACCACTAGCGTTTGTGTCCTGTGACTGTGCGCCTCTCGCTATTTGAGCCTATCTTAACTGATTCACCTCCGCTGTTTTGAATGGTCCGTCTGCGCCACAAGCAACCCAGCTGTATCTCAAGTCGAAAAATATAGACAGAAAGTTTCTCTCCCTTATCCTGAAACATTTTCTAAGTTCCTAAGTTCCATCGGGCTTCCCGTTGTGCCAAACACATTTTCTATAGCGCTTAAATGTAGCGCGTAGAAGTGGCTAACGGGCTCAGTGTGTTTACAGATCTCACCACGTCAGCAGCCGGCCCCCTCAAACTTTCAACCAATCGCTGTCTTTCTACGTCATCACGGCACTGCCACTCACCCAGCATCTGAGCGGTCCGCTCTGCCCGAGTCCGATACTTCTCTTCCCCCTCGAGTGTGGGCCTCGCTCCTGAGAACATTCTCGGCTTTTGATAGCGAGGCTCTGCTGCTCTAACGGTGTTTAAAGTTCGAATTAACAACTCGTCCGGGTACGAATGTTTCCCCCAGTCAATACTCACATATTCGGTACCGGTAACCGTGTGGATTCGCACCAGTGATCAACCCCTGCAGCATCCACAGCCTCACACCGTAATCATTTTACCGGACAGTAGTTTAGCACAGACTTAAACACACAACCCACTGGATCAATGCTCAGGGCTATCACACAACATCCAACGAAATCGATCCCCGACGAGACCCCGACGATGAAACACTCTGGTTTCGTCGGCTGCGAAAGTCCGGGGAAGACACTGGACTAGAATAAGTAGCGCCAGACTCGCGAGACCGAGATGGCTTCCAGCCCCGGACCCCAGTTTGTGTGGATGTGTGTAATTTGCTACCCGTCACAAATTAGTGCCACGAAATGACGGACAGTACCCTGCATACGATTAAAGGAAGTATATTTATGAATCTGAACTTAACTAAAGGGTTAGTAAAGAAAAACAAATAGAAATGTACACAAGTTGGAGCTCAAAGTTTCACCATATTCACTGATTATAAATCGATCTCGGCCCCTGGCTTCGTCGAATCCCGGTCCCACACTGGGTCAAATCCTACGACCTGTTCTATCCAGCGTCTTCTTTCTCCATCTCCCCCCGAAAAAAGCCCCAGGCCCGACCTCAGTGTTCAACAGAAAGGAAAACGTCCCCAAAGTTCTCCCATCCTAATTGGATGCCACACATTCCTCAACATCCCTTATCTTCAGCAATAAGCCAGACAGGCTGAAAGCAAAACAGACTGCTCTTACCGAACTGCTGAATGAAATACATACAGTATAACAGTGAAGATATGAACCAGGGAATTAAATTGGTTTCATTAGATCTGTTCTTTATTATGGCTGTGGGGCTTATAGATCAGCTTCATTTTCAACTCTAAACTACTTGAATGTGACAGAAAAACAGGCTTTAAGATTGTATGGTGGTGCAGTAAGGTCGTCTCCTGTTTCGGTTTTACTGGCTGAAATGGCAGAACTGTTATCAGAATTGCAGATATTGCAGTTATGCTAGCATAGGATTAATTTGAGGAGGCAGAGAAATGATCTTCCGGTTAAAGTTGTGTTCGAGGACTATTGGGAACATTATACGCAAAGTGTTTTCCTGTTTAGGTGGCTGGGACCTAATCAGGCTGGGAAGATGGGATTGTTGGATTATGCAATATACCGCACTGTCACGTTCTCTGAAACGCCACTTTGTTCTGTCTGTGACTACTTGATTTTAGGTCTCACATTTTAATAAAGTACAAGGACTCTGTTATGCCTGAGGATCTGCTGGTTCATCAAAATATTAAAGACAATTATTTTGATATGTTAACCATTGTTGCAGAGGAATCAAAAGGCAATTTAACTGGGGATGATGGTGTTTGTTGTGCCCGGATTAAAGGTAACGATAAAGAAACAGCTTACCGACCATTTATGTGTAAAAACTGCAGAATATGTGGCCATCATTCTAGACCTACAGTGTTTGGAGGAAATTCGTCCATGTAAAGTTGTAATTTGTTCAGATGTTGTTTTCGGTTTTGATGAATTTTAAAACGGATCGGTCAGTCTGGGACTAGCTGGACACTAGCAGTCGGTCAGAGTTACTGTTGGAAACTCATCAAACATTATTTCATACGCAAAGTATTGGATTATACATTTTCTTCTGAGGGGTCTCCACACATGGAGGTACTGAAGGGAATGAGCGGGTTGACTGTTTAGTCACAAAAGCTGTTAAGAGTTCGACTGTGGATAAAGACCTTCCACGTTGCAAATCAGAACCTGTTTCAGGGTTTGCAGGGTTAAGAATGAGGGGTTTATGGGAAATCTAGTGGGACACTGGGCACAAGGGGAGGCACCTTTACAGATATCGAACAGTGTTGGGTTCATGGGAGAAGTGGCTACAAACAAGAAGGGAAGGAATTATAGTGATACGACCTGAATTGGCCATACTATAAAGAATTATTCCCTACGTTGTGTTTGAAAACTTCATACTGGGCTGTGTAGATTTTGTCATTATGAAGCATTTCAACACACACTGTTTCAGGGTGAAGCTGATCAAGTAGATGGAAATCAAATGCAGATTTAATTACAATCGTTGAGGGTGGATATCTTTCATTTTAGTTGTGGGAATGAGTTTAACTCGATTCACTCTATTGGATTTCATTTTGTACAATCTATAGGATTTTTTTTTGGGGGGGGTAATTTAGCTTTCATTAGAAAAAAAATAAGTACGAGGGTTTTATTTCCCATTTCTCTGCACCATATTCCAGTCCAGTTAGTGGCGGGAATGCGCATTAAGTCGGAGCGTCAACCGACATGTATCCAAAGCCCGCCCCATTCATTCATGTTAGACAATCATTTAAAAGCTAGGCGGAAACTGGTGTGTTTGACATTGGATTAGCCAACCAGCATAAGACTAGAACTCCCGCTGTCTTGTGGTAAAGTCGGACTGTGAGGTTGGTGGGCGGGATTGGGGATAGATGGGCATATCCATAGACCAATCAGTTGGTGGCATTCCAGTGTAGTTCGTTGACTGATATCTGACGAGTCCAGGACAGTGTTTTGACCCTCCCCAGAAACAGACTATCCTAATGTTCCAGACTTGCCAGACGATGGGACAGTCAGTCCCGGAATAACAACTCGGAGATCAGGCAGTGAATATGAGGAGCTGGCGTCCCGACTGCAGAAATTGTGGCCACCTCCGTCTTGTGCTCAGGACGCGGTTTTATTCATGAATTGAAGCACGGAGGGGACAGAATATTTCACCGCACTAATTATCTGCTCCCTGAATTTTGACCGAGTCACCGCGTAAATAAATGTGTTTGTGCAGCAGTTGAAATCACTCAGCAAAATCCCGACGTAGTTAAAGATCCATTCAGAATCATTGAAATTGAATCTTTTCCCTAAGACCTGATAATACATGACATTTACAACCAGTGTCATCCACAGGAGGATGAAGCTGCCGGAGAGGGTGAAGAGTAAAACCACAGACCTCCTCCTGCTCTCCATCTCCGGGTCACTGCGGTTCTCCCCCTTGCTCTGACCCTTCAGCCCCTTACGGACCCGACTGGCCACTAAAATGTGCCTGACGGTCAGAGCGTTGAGCAGCAGGATCACTGTGAAAGGAAGGAATGGATTTAAAACTGTATCAAGCCAGTCATATACTACCCAGCCGGGGTCAGCGAAATACCTGTCCATGAGTACACAGAACCAAGGTATATTGTCGATTATCATGCTGGGTTCCCGTGTGAAGAACCGGGGGATGTTTTTTCAGACAAGACAGTACGCCGGTTGTTGTCAGAACCACAGCCGCAGTTTTCCCGGTGCAATATTTTGTTTTCAGTTTCTGGCAGCAAATGGCGACAAACCGATCAAAGGTGAAAGTGACGGTGAACCAGACAGAACAGTCTGTGGCTGTGCACTTCAGTACATCGATAACACTGCACACAGGCGTGATGTCCAGAAAATTCATCGGGAAGTAATACTCATTGATTTGAGACAAAATGACCTCGGTGACGATGGTCAGTAGATCGGCCGCTGCCATGGCCACCAGGTAGCGAGTGGTGCAGGTAGAGAGGCCGCACTTTCCCCGGGGCAGGATCACAATCGCCACTAAATTCACTGTGTGTGGGGGAGGCGGGAGGGGCGGGAGAGGGGGTGAAAGACGGGGACGGGGGAGGGAGAGAGAGACACTGAGCATTACTGAACACGTTCCTCAAGGAATAGGGTTTCAGCTAAAGGTCAGGAGTGCTGGAGTCTGTGAACGGCTGCTAATCTAACATCAGACACGGGTCACACTGTCTCTGACCTGCCTTCTTCAGTGCGGAGATAAGACAATGTGTGCAGAATCGTCGGGGATAAAATCGATCTGCATGAACAACAACGATCGGTGCTGATCCCGATTCCAGTCGCTGACGGGGCCGGTTTCACTGATTTAACCGTGACTGACCAGGTCTCCGGAAACTCAGTATCTGATGGGGCCGAGAAGGGAGACACAGGGGAGCAACACAGACAAAATACTGGAGGGCTCAGTAGGTCAGGCAGCAAACATGGAATTGAACAAGCTTTGGTGTTGTGCCGAGACTGTTCTACAGGACGAAGCGGTGCCCCAGTTTACGACGCGTCTCAGAGGGAAAGCAGGAACAACTTAGTAACCTGAGACTGAGTGGCTCCGTTAATGGATTAATTCCGCAGCGCAGTTCAATTCGATAACTATCGTCAGCAGATCCGTGGACAGTGGTTCAGGTGATCAGACCCAATTATTGACCGACAGGCAGTGAGATCCGACTGTGACAGACTCCACAGGGAGACATGAAATACAGGACCAGGGGTTCTCTCTGATCAATAACTCAGAAACAGTGAACTTCACAATGTAAACCCATCCCAGTCACAGCTTACGGGAGAGCTTCCTGTCCCCACACCGACACAACTCCGGATAAGGTGGCATTGAAGGCAAGAGCAACGTCCGAGTCGATCCCGTGAGTTAGATGACAGACAGGAGTTTAGTTCCGCTTGTCATTAAATATGAAATGTCAGAGTGTTGAACTGACAGGATCAATATCTCTGACGGATATTTGTATAATTATCATCAAGTTAGAAGCTTGTCAAATGATCATAAACAGATTCACATGGGTTAACGCACAGAAATACCAAACATGAATTGTTCTGCTCACTCACCAGGAGCTCCAATGACGGCAATGGACACGTACAATATTTTCTGCACACTGTAGTAACTATTCAACATTGCAGACGTTTTCTCTGTCCAGTGATTTGTCTCCCTGTGCTACAGGCGATCTCTCGGAATGAAATGTTAAGCCAGCACATACCTGGGGTTTTTAATACCACTTAGCGACTCCTCAGGAACACATTTCAACAGAGTTAAAAATAACTGTTTTTAAATTATTTACAAACCAATTTCGTCAGGCAGGTGCAATCTCTGTGGTGACAGATTGCGATTAAAGAATTAACTGATATAATGTTTGTACTATTCGTGTGCATTAGTTTGTGCCAAAATGTGACTGAACCTTCCGCGATGCCTTATCAATTAAATGTGCTTCCACAGTAGGTATGTACTGTAATAGAGCCATTTGAGAGACACAGAATATTGAAGTAAATTATGTATTAATAGCTTGTGAAATTGTATTGAATCACCTACTGTTACTATTCACCTTGAGACTATAAACGCGTGGAATAATTTGTGCTTGGGGGACTCTAAGGAAGGGATCTGTTTGTGATGATGCATAAACACTTTCATATCCACAAAACCCTCCAACATCGTCAGTGACTCAGTCACAGTCAGAACATTTCCGTGCTCACCAGGACCCACCCTTAACCCTAATACATGGCCATAAAGCTCAGCAGTCTAGTAGGGGGTTGAGTCTGTTTTAATCATATCACCACCTGTGTGTTAAGGAACACTGCGGAGAGCTGGAGAGGCGGATAAGGAACTGCCGTTCTGTGTAGCGTGTTTCCGTGTCTCTGTGTGGATCAACCCATTGTTTCTGCCTGACCCGGCCTGCCTCTACACGTATCCATAGACATCCAGTTCAATTTATCCCCTCGGTTCAGTCCCTTCCCCTCTGTCTCCGTAAACTGCACATGCTCCCGACCTCTCGTTTCAAACACTTCACAAAATGGCTGCCTGAACCATAAAAATCAAGAACAGAGGTCAAAATTCAAATTGCATTCATTATTAATCTATGTACAAATGAAACAACCTTGAGATTCGTCAGAGCTCCAAATCAGCAGACACACTTGCATATTGGATCACCTCAGAGCAAAATCATTTCAAATAGTTCACAAAACGGCCGTCTCCATCTTAGAAAATAGCAAGAACAAACTTCAACTTTCAAAATGCATTTATTAGTATTATCTCTAAACAAAACAAGTCTGATAGTCGTCACACCTCCAAATCCTCAGAACCCTGAAATACATACACACCCCGAATGTACGCTCCAAAACCACCGAACCCCCAAAATCCGTATGCACCCTGAAATCCGCCGGCATTCCCAAATCTCTCCACACACTCAAATGTGCTCCGAAATCCGTGTGCATCTCTGAGTTAATGTTTGCCCCCAATCCGCATGCACCCCCAACATTAGCTGGCAAACACCCATTCCTGTCCACATTCCCAAATCCATGTACATCCCCCATATTCTCCAAAACACTCCTAAATGAGCGCATATTCTCAAATCCGTCTGCACCCCCGAATCCTTTGCGCATCCGAACCCACTGATTCTCCCACATGCACATTAGCCTATCCCAGCAAAAGAATCATTTCAAACAGTTCACAGAATGGCTGCTTCCATTTTAAAAAGTACAGATGGTAAAGTTCGTATCGCGTTTAACTATAAACGAAACAACCTGGAGATTCGAAACACCTCCAAATCCAACAGCTCCTCAAAGTCATTGTTCACCCCCGAATCCGTCAACACACCCAACTCTCCATATATCTGCAAATCAGTGTACACCCATAAATCTCTGCTCACCGGAAAACCCTCATTCAACTTTCAAATGAGTGTGCACCCCAAAGCAACTGACACCCCCAAAATACCTGTGTACTCACACATTCGCTGGCAAACTCCGAAATATTCGCACATCCCCAAATCCTGGGGGTGGGGGGGGGTGGGTTGTAGGAGAAGATGGTGGCGCGACGCAGCGCCCGCGGCCGCTCCGAATGATATCGTATGTGTTAACTAGGGGCCGTGCACAATCCTGATTTGATGGAGACAGACGTGAAGAAGCACGGATGAATACCTGGAGAAACTTCTGAAATGCCTGCTTCGTTGCCGCTGCTACTGTGCGATCGAGAATCTCCGGAGGTGAAGGCCCCAAATCCTTGGCTTTGCCTATTGCCTGTTGCCGGGGCCGGGGTCGAAGCGCTCGGCAGAGATGGGTTTCGGTGCTCGGTGTCGGAGGGCTGGTCGGAAGCTCGGAGTTTTCGGACGGACTCAAGAGTCGGCTGTGGTCGGGTGCTTCCAGGATGCTGCATCGGCAAGTTTGCGGCGCTGGAAGCTCATGGCAGGAAGAGTTTTTTGTCTTCCTTCTACCGTCTGCGAGAGATGATGGGACTTTCGAGAGACTATGAGACTGTTTTTTTAACCATGCCCATGGTCTGTTCTTCATTAAATTACGGTATTGCGTTGCACTGCTGTAGCTATATGTTATAATTATGTGGTTTTTGTCACCTTTTCAGTCGGTTTGTCTTGTGTTTCTGTGATGTCATTATGGAGGAACAATGTATCATTTCTTAATGAATGCATTACTCGATGACAGTAAAAGAGGACTGCGTGTCCTCATAATCTAATAATATAATCTAACCCCAAATCAGGGGTACACCTACACATTAGAACCATAGGACCATAGAACACTACAGCTCAGAAAACAGGCCATTCGGCCCTTCTAGTCTGTGCTGAAACTTTATTCCGCTAGTACCATTGACCTGCACCCAGTCCATGACACTCTAGACCTCTCCCACCCATGTATCTATCCAATTTATTCTTAAAACTTAAGAGTGAGCCCTCCTTTACCACGTCAGATGGCAGCTCGTTCCACACTCACAGCACGCTCTGAGTGAAGAAGTTCCTCCTAATGTTCCCCCTAAACCTTTCCCCTTTCACCTTAAAGCCATGTCCTCTCGTAGGTATCTCTCCTTATCTAAGTGGAAAGAGCCTTCTCGCATTTATCTATCTTTACCCCTCATCATTTTGTAAACCTCTATCAAATCTCCCCTCATTCTTCCACGCTCCAAGGAATAAGGTCCTAACCGGTTCAATCTTTCCCTGTAACTCAACTCCTGAAGACACGGCAACATCCTAGTAAATCCTCTCTGCACTCTTTCAATCTTACTGTAGTTAGGTGATCAGAACTGCACACAATACTCTAAATTTGGCCTCACCAATGTCTTATACAACCTTACCATAAGATCCCAACTCCTATACTCAGAACTTTGATTTGTGAATGCCAGGATGCCAAAAGCCTTCTTTACAACCCTGTCTACGTGTGAAACGACTTTCAGGGAATTATGTATCTGAACTCCCAGATCCCTTTGTTCCTCCGCACTCCTCAGTGCCCTACCATTTACTTTGTATGTCCAACCTTGATTGTCCTTCCAAAATGCAACACCTCACACTTGTCTGCATTAAATTCCATCTGCCATTTTCTGGCCCATTTTTCCAGTTGGTCCAGATCCCTCTGCAACCTTTGAAAGCCTTGCTCGCTGTCCAAAACCTCCAATCTTAGTGTCATCAGCAAACTTGCTGATCCAAATTTATCACATTATTATCTAGATCATTGATATAGACAACAAACAACAATGGTCCCAGCACAGATCCCTGAGGCACACCACTAGTCACAGGCCTCCAGTCTGAGAAGCAATCATCCACTACCACTCTCTGTCTTCTCCCACACAGCCAATTTTGAATCCAGTTTACAACCTCTCCATGGATACCTAGTGTCTGAACATTCTGATCTAACCTCCCATGTGAGACCTTGTCAAAAGCCTTAGTAAAGTCCACGTAGACATCATCCATAGCCTTTCCTTCATCTACCTTCTTGGTAACCTCCTCGGGAAACTCTGCAAGAATCGTTAAACACAATCTACCACGCATACAGCCAGCTGACTATAGTTAATCGGATCTTGGCTGTTCAAATACTTGTATATCCGATCTCTCAGAACACCTTCCAGTAATTTACCTGCTACCGATGTCAGGCTCACTGGCCTGTAATTACCTGCTTTACTTTTGGAGCCTCTTTTAAACAACGGAACAACATGAGCTACCCTCCAAACCTTCGGCACCATACCCGTGGCTGAGGACATCTTAAATATTTCTGCCAGGGCCCCTGCAATTTCTACACTAATCTCTCTCAAGGTCCGAGGAAATATCAGGCCCCAGGGATTTATCTACCTTTATTCGCCGTAAGGCAGAAAACACCTCCTTCTCTTAAAAATCTCTAAATGTTTTATTACACTGCTGCTTGTTTCCCGTCCTTCCACCTACACTATGCCAGTTTCCAGAGTAAATACTAATGCAAAAGAAAATGTTTAAGATCTCTCCCGTCTCGTGAGGCTCCACACATAGACGGCCACTAAGGGGACAGATTTTGTCCCTTACTATCCTTCTACTCTTAATGTACTTGTAGAAACCTTTAGAGTTTACCTTCACATTATCTGCCAGAGCAACCTCATGTCTCCTTTTTGCATTTCTGATCTCCCTCTTTAGTATTTTCTTACATTTTCTATATTCTGCAAGTACCTCATCTGTTCCTTGTTGCCAATACCTGCTATATACCTCTCTCTTTTACTTAACCAGATCGACAACATCCCTTGAAAACTAAGATTCCCTATGTCTGTTAACTTTGTCTTTAATCCTGGCAGGAACATGCAAACTCTGCAATCCCAAAATTTCGCCTTTGAATGCCTAGAATAAATACTAAACACATCCTTGCCATAAAACAGCTTTTTCCCAATCCACTCTTCCTAGATCTGTTCTCAACTCCTCAAATTTAGCCCCTTTCCAGTTTAGAACCTTAACTCGTGAACCAGGCTTATCCTTATCCATAATTAACTTGAAACTAATGACATTATGGTCACTAGACCCAAAATTTTTGCCTACACATACTTCTGACCTGTCTAGTTCCCTAATAGGAGATCAAGTATTGCATCCTCTCTCGTTGGTAACTCTATATATTGATTTAGAAAACTTTCCTGAACACATTTGACAAACACCACGCCATCTAACCCTTTCACAGTATGGGAATCCCAGTCAATATGTGGAAAGTTAAAATCCCCTACTATTACAACCTTCTGTTTCTTACATCGGTCTGCTATCTCTCTACAGATTTGCTCCTCCAATTCTCTCTGACTATTGGGCGGTCTATAATACAACCCTATTAGTGTGGTCACATTTTTCCCGTTCCTCAGCTCCACCCATATGGCCTCTGTAGACAAGCCCTCCGGGCTGTCCTGTATACGCACAGCTGTGATATTCTCCCTGACTAGTAATGCCACTCCTCCCCCTTTCATCCCTCCCCCTCTGTCACCTCTGAAACAACGGAACCCCGGAGCATTAAGCTATTAGTCCTGCCCCTCTTGCGACCATGTCTCACTAATGGCAATAATGTCGTAATCCCACGTGTCAATCCACACCCTAAACTAATCTATTTTACCTACAATACTCCTTACATTAAAATAGATGCACCTGAGAGCACTTCTATCACGTACAAACCTTTGAATACTGTCTATATATGCAGTCCTCGCATGACCTTTATCCTCCTCCACCTCACTATCTGCTCTAACACTATCTGCTCCAACACCCTTCCCCTACAAATCTAGTTTAAACCCCTCTGAGCAGAACTAGCAAACCTACCCGCAAGGATGTTCGGCCCCCTCCAGTTCAGGTGCAAACCGTCCCGTCGTAACAGGTCCCACCATCCCTAGAACAAAGCCCAATTGTCTGCAAACATGAAGCTCTCCCTCCTGCACCATCTCCTTAGCCACGTATTTAGCTGCATTATCTTTCTATTTCTAACCTCACTAGCACGTGGCACGGGTAGCAATCATGAGTTTGCAACCCTGGAGGTCCTAACCTTCAACTTTGCACCTAGCTCCCTATACTGTACTCTCTTTGCAAGACCTCATCCTCCTGCCTATCCACGTCATTGCTCACTACATGGACCACGACATTTGGCTGCTCACCCTCCCTCCTGAGGGTACTGAGATCGCGATACGAAATATCGCGGACCCTGGCACCAGGGAGGCAACAGAACATCCGGGATTCTCGATCTCTCCCACAGAACCGCTTATCTGTCCCCCTAACTATGGAATCCCCTATTACTACTGCTCTCCTCTTTTCCCTCCTTCCTTTCTGAGCTGAGGGTCCAGTCTCGGTGCCAGAGACGTGACCACTACATGCCCCTGGTGGGTCGTCCCCACCAACAGTATCCAAACTGTATACTTATTATTGATGGGAACGGTCACAGGGGTGCTCTGCTCATTCTGTCTACTCCTCTTCCCTTTCCTGACAGTCACCCAGCTTCATGCCTCATGACTTTTAGGGGTGACTATCTCCCTTAAAATCCAGTCTATTTCTTCCCCTGCCTCACGAATGACCCGAAGTTCATCCAGCCCCAGTTCCAATTCCCTAATTCGGTTTGTCAAGAGCTGCAGCTGGGTGCACCTTTTACAGGTGTAGTCATCAGGGACATTTGTGCTGTCACTGACTTCCCACATACTGCATACGGAGCACTCGATTGTCCTAATTGCTGCCACCATTACCTACTCCTAAGTTACTTTAATTAATTAAAGGAACTTGGAGAGGATGCAGTGGGGATTAGGGATGTGGTTGTATGGGAGAGGCTGCAGAATGGTTTCGGGTGTGATTGTACTGGAGAAGGTGCAGAGGGAATTGGAATGTGATTGTATAGGACAAAGTGATTGGGATGCGATTGTCTTGTACACAGTGCAGAGGGGATCAGGCGTGTGATTATACTGAAGAACATCAAGTCAAGTCAAGTCACGTTTTATTGTCATTGAGACCATAACTGCTGGTACAGTACACGGTACAAACGAAACAAAGTTTTTCAGGACAATGTTGCTACATGAACAATACAAAAATTACACTGAACTACATAAAAAAAACACAAAACTACACTAGACTACAGATCTACCCAGGACTGCATAAAGTGCACAAAACAGTGCAGACATTACAATAAATAATAAACAAGACTATATGCATAGTAGAGGGCAGTAGGTTGGTTTCAGTCCAGGCTCTGGGTATTGAGAAGTTTGTTGAGTTCGGGGAAGCTGTTACATGGTCTGGTCGTGAGACCCCGAATATTTCGGTGCCTTTTGCCAGAAGGCAGAAGGGAGAAGAGCTCGTATGAGGGGTGCATGGGGTCCTTCATAATGCTGTTTGCTTTACGGATGCAGCGTGTGGTGTAAATGTCTCTAATGGTGGGAAGAGAGACCCCGATGATCTTCTCAGCTGACATCTCTATCCGTTGCAGGGTCCTCCGACCAGAGATGGTGCAATTTCGGAACCAGGCAGTGATGCAGCTGCTCAGGATGCTCTCAATACAACCTCTGTAGAATGTGGTGAGGGTCGGGGGTGGGAGATGGACTTTTCTCAGCCTTCGCAGAAAGTAGAGACGGGGGTATTAGGAGTGTGGTTTTATCAGTTAAGTTCCAGAAGGGATGGGGTTTGTGATTGTACTGGCGACGGTGCATGAGGGATTGTTTGTGATTGTACAGCAGAGAGTACATAGGGATATTGGAATGTAATTGCATAGGACAAAGTACAGAGGCGATTGGGGTGTTGTTGCATGGTAAACAGTGTAGAGCGCATTGAGTGCGTGATTATGTTGCAGAAGGTGCCGAGGGGAATTTGGTTGTCGTTGTATGGGTTAGGGTCCAGAGGATACTGGGGTTGTGATTGATAAGTCTGTGGTCTAAGGTAGAAGGAGTAAATTTTAGGAAACCAAGCACATTTGTGTTTAACATAGTCCCCTCCTACATGTACTCACATAGTCCTGCTGTCGTGCAGCACACGGGTCTCTTCTTTGCACGAGTGGTCCGCAGCAGGGCTGATGGACAGGTTCGTGGCCTAAGGTGCAGCTCGCCTTACATGCACCTGCAGTTCAACTCTATGAGTAAAAATGCAGAAAGGAAGTTAATAACGTCTTCTTCTACCATAGGCCACCATCTTATCAATCACCCCTGCCGTGGACCACTTCTGGAGGTCCACGACGCCGACTTCTACAAAGAAGGGATCCGTACGCTGCACGACCGCTGGAATAAGTGTGTAACTGTAGGAAAAAAAAAAATAAATGTGCTAGATTTTCTAAAATGGACGCCTTCTACCATAGGCCACGAACTTATCAATCACCCCTTGTTTTGGAGAGAATGCAGAGAGGATTGCGGGTGTGACTACATTGGAGAGAGGGCAGAGGTGATTAGGAGAGTAATTTAATTGAAGAGCATGCTCAGGTTATTGGGATGTGATAATATTGGAGAGGGTATGGAAGAGATAGGGTGTTGTTGTAATGGAGTGGATGCAGAGGTGTTTGGGATGTGATTGTATTGCACAAAGCGCAAAAGGGGACTGAGCGTGAGATTACGTTGGAGAGGACGCCGAGGGGATTGTGGGTGTGATTGCACTGCAGACGATAACGAGGGCATTAATGAAGTGGTTCTATGGGAGAGGGTAGAATGGATGGGGATGTGATTGTACTGGAGAAGTTGGAGAAAGAATTGGAATGTAATTGTCCAGGACAAAGTGCAGAGGGTATCATATCGGGAGTGTCAGTATTGTAGAGAGGTTGTTGACGGGATTTTGGATGTGATTATATTGGAGGGTGCCGAAGGTATTGAGGTGTGTCTGTATTTCAAAGAATGCAAAGGTGATTGTCTATGATTGTATTTGAGAGAGTGCAGAGGGGATTGTCTGTGATTGTATTTGAGATAGAGCAGAGGGGATTGTCTGTGATTGTATTTCAGAGAGTTCAGAGGGGATTTGCAGTTATTGTATTTGAGAGAGTGCAGAGGGGATTGTCTGTGATTGTATTTGACACAGTTCAGAAGGGATTGGCAGTGATTGTATTTGAGAGAGTGCAGAGGGGATTGAGTGTGATTGTATTTGAGAGAGTTCAGAGGGAATGTGGGATATGATTGTACTGGAGATAGTGCAGGGACGTTTGAGGATGAGTTTGCATTGAAAAGGTTGCAGAGGCCAACTGAGTGGATTAGTAATGGAGACGATGAGAGGGATTTGTAGATCTGGTTGTTCTGGCTATGGTACAGGGTTAATAAACTAGAGCGTGGGGTTATCCACATACTTGCGAAATATAAAGGCGAGGACTATGTTATAATCTGAGAGTTAATTCCAATATTGCCGTTGCAGAGTATCAATATCCTTCTGAAGTGTTTTGTCTCTGTTGTACCGAAAAGATTAATATAAATCCTCCCGGAAGGGGGAGAGGATGGCAGCGCCACAGCAGCGCGCGCGGCCACTTCGGTGATGATGCCTGTTATCTGTCAAGTAGGGGACGGTGCACAATTCTGATTTGATGGAGACAGACGTGAGCGTACGGAGGAACATCTGGAAAACTTCTGAAATGCCCGCTTCGCTGCCGCTGCTACTGTGTGGTAACCGGAATCTCCGGAGCTGAAGGCCCCGAAATCCTCGGCTTTGCGTGTTTCAGCAGCCGGGGTGAGGTCGAAGGCGTCGGCAGAGGATGGCGCTCGGGAGGCTGTATCGGAGAGTCTGGTCGGAAGCTCGGAGTTTTCGGACGGATGGACTCAGTGTCGGCTGTGGTCGGCTGCTTCCAAAGTATCGGCAAGTTGACGGTGCCTGGAGGTTTATGGCAGGGAGTTTCTCCCTTTTGCCTCCTGTTATCGGGGACTAGGGAGTCGATCGACTCGGGACTTTGAGACTTTTTTTTTACTGTGCCCATGGACTTTTTTCATCAAATTATGGTATTGCTTTGCACTGCTGTAACTATATGTTATAATTATGTGGTTCTGTTAGTGTTAGTCTTGGTCTGTCCTGTTTTCTGTGAGATCACTCCAGAGAAACATTATATCATTTCTTAATCTATGTATGTATTTCTAAATGACAATAAAAGAGGACTGAGTGTTCTCATAATCTAAAAAAAAAAATCATATCGGGTATACTCATTTACAAAGCACATTTCATGGTCGGTGTTGAACAGATCAGGCGGATGAACCGACCTGGAATAGCTGTGAGGACTGGGATGTTACCGCCGTGACAGAAACACGACTGAGCGAAGGGCAGGACCGAGAGATGACTATTCAGCGATATTGGTACTACAGTTGTGTCACTAGGATAGAGGTTCAGCCGAGCGAGAGAGGTGTAATATCAGCATTTAGAAATGACATTTTGGCGATAACGTCCTGTGAGGCCATATGGGCAGAACGTAGAAGCAGGGCACTCAAAGGTACTCTACTATATGCTCCAATAGTCAGCGGGAATGACTACTGGGAGACCATGCGGTGAATCGCTCCATGGAACTATATGAAATACTCCAGTTGTCCCCGTGAACGAAATGTTACCGTCCAGTTTATCGCAACTTCTCCGAATCTTAATCGTTTCGATTTGGGTGCCTCTCATTCTACAAAAGTTGCAAGCAGTAAAGTCCCTGCCAGGCCAGACCTTTTGTGTTACCCAGGCCACTTGTCTTGGCAACATCCTGTCAAAACTCTTTCCAGTTTAAACACGTGTCTCTCTCCTTCACACAAACAACCACAAACACAGACACACAAATACACACACATGCACACTTCGCAACACCCCCACCTCCACGCACACACACATACAGCACAAACTCCCAGCTTGTCCATATCTTGGCTGCTCCTAATGTCACAGAGCGGCCAGCCACTGGAACAACCCGCGTGGGAAAAACACCTGGGAGATTATGCGGTGACTCAGAGTAGCTGGAGGCAGAAATGGCTTGTGCTCAGGACGCGACTTTATTAATTAAATAAAGCACATAAGTGACCGGATATTTCACTGCGCTAATCACCTGCTCCCTGAATTTCGACTGAGTCACCGCGTAAATAAACGTGTTTGTGCAGCAGCTGAAATTCCTCAGCAAATACCCGACGAGGTGAAAGATCCATTCAGAATCAGTAAAATCGAATCCTTTTCCTGCGACCTGATAATATATGACATTTACAACGTATGTCATCCACAGAAGGATGAAGCTGCCGGAGAGGGTGAAGAGTAAAACCACAGACCTCCTCCTGCTCTCCATCTCCGGGTCACTGCGGTTCTCCCCTTTGCTCTGACCCTTCAGCCCCTTACGGACCCGACTGGCCACTAAAATGTGTCTGACTGTCAGAGCGTTCAACAGCAGAATTATGCCGAAAGGGAGGAATGGAGTTAAAACCGTATCTAGCCGATCGTATCCCACCCACCCTGGGTCAGTGAAGACACGGTCCCTGTATGCACAGAACCACGGTACATTGTCGATGATCTCTCTGGATTCTAACGTGAAGTACCGTGGCACGTTTTTCAGACAGAACACT
The DNA here is from genome assembly GCF_030028105.1 of Mobula birostris. Taxonomy (NCBI): domain Eukaryota; kingdom Metazoa; phylum Chordata; class Chondrichthyes; order Myliobatiformes; family Myliobatidae; genus Mobula; species Mobula birostris. The sequence goes on along the minus strand of NC_092389.1, from coordinate 63,443,367 downwards.
ACGCCGGTTGTTGTCAGAACCACAGCCGCAGTTTTCCCGGTGCAATATTTTGTTTTCAGCTTCTGGCAGCAAATGGCGACAAACCGATCAAAGGTGAAAGTGACGGTGAACCACATAGAACAGTCTGCGGCTGTGAACCTCAGGACTTCGATAACCGTGCAGACAGGGGTAATATTCAGAAAACTCCACGTTAAGTAATACAGTTTGATTTGAAGACAAATGACCTCGGTGACAATGGTCAGGAGATCGGCCGCTGCCATCGCCACCAAGTAGCGAGTGGTGCAGGTAGAGAGGCCGCACTTTCCCCGGGACAGGATCACAATCGCCGCTGAATTCACTGAAGAGAGAGAGAGAGAGAGAGACAGACAGATAGACAGAGAGAGAGAGAGAGAGACAGACAGACAGATAGACAGAGAAAGAGAGAGAGAGAGAGACAGAGAGAGAGAGAGACAGAGAGAGAGAGAGAGACAGAGAGAGAGAGAGACAGAGAGAGAGAGAGAGAGAAGACATACGGCATTAGTGAACACGTTCTCCGGGAATTAACACAGGTTCGGGTTTCAGATAAATGTCGGTAGTGCTAGAGTCGCTGAACGGCTTCCGCTCAAAAATCACTGGTCACACTGTAGTCTTCTTCAGTGTTAGGAATAGACGAATTGTGCCGAATCATCGGAGATTAAAACCGAGCTACATGAGCACCAACAATTGTTTCTAACCCAATTCCAGTCGCTGGTGGGGCCGGTTTCATTGATTTAACAGTGACTGGCCAGGCCTCTGGAAAGTCAGCATCTGAGTTGGCCGAGAAGGGATACAGAGGGGAGCAAAGCTCACAAAATGCTGTCGGACCTCAGCGGGTCAGGCAGCATTCATAAACTTTAACACACTCAGCTTTTCGAGCCGAAACCCTTCTTCAGGGTGAAGTGGTGACTCAGTTTACGACGAGTCTCATAGTGAATGTTGAGACATCTTAGTAACAAAAGGTATATTTAATGGATTAACTCTACAGCTCAGTACAATTCGATGACACAGTTCAATCCATTGACCCTATTTCAGTTGATCGGACACAATTATTGACTCTGAGACCCTACAGGGAGACGTTAGTACAGAAGCAGGTGCAGGTTCACACCGATCAACAACTCAGAACTAGTGACACAATGTGAAACTCTCCCAGTAACACGCTCCCGGAGAGCTACCTATCCCTAGCACTGGTACAAATTTGGACAAGATGCTATTAAAATCCCCCCCATCAGGCCTTCCCAGAGCACCGCCTGTCCCAAACACTGATACAACTCTGGGCAAAGTCCCACTGAATTCCACCCCCCCACCCCCACCCCAGGCACACCGTCCCAAAGGGCTACCCTTTCCCGGTACAGGTAAACTCTGGAAAAGGGCAGATTAAAGGTCACGTGTTCACTCTGATCAATAACTCAGAAACAGTCAAACACACGATGTAAAACTCTCCCAGTCACACATTGCCGGAGGGTTGCACGCCGCAGCACTGGTACCACTCCATGCAACGCGTCGTTTCAGGCAAGAACAACGTCGGAGTCGATCCCTTGAGTTACGGTCTTATGGTGTGAGAGCTGAGGTATAAATATAGCTTCATTTAACATTAATGTGAAAAATAAAGATGTTCAATTGACGGGATCGTTATCACTGAAGTATATTGGTCCAATGAGCATCAAGTTGGAAGCTGGTAAAATAATCTCACACATGTTCACCCAAGTTAACACACAGAATACAAAACATAAATTCTCTGGTCACTCACCGAGAACTCCAACGACGGCAATGAACACGTACAATGATCGTTGCACACTCAGATACCTATCAAACATTGAAGACATTTTCTCTGTCTAGTTATTTGTCCCCTGTACTATAGGCGATCTCTCGGAATAAAATGTTGAGGCAGCACATGTCTGGGGTTTTTAATACCATTTAACGACTCCACAGGGACTGATTTCAACACAGTTAAGAATAAAGATTTTTAAATTATTTACAAACCGATTACAGTATGTCAAACAGGTCCCAGTGTGACAGCTTATGACTAATTTAGCGAATTATTTGTGAAACTACGGACAATGAACATTGTGATGTGACTGATGGCTGTAAATTATGAGTAGCATTCATCCAGCATAGAGGACATTGCTTCAATCGCCATTTGACCCAGCTCTCCACTTCATCTTCTGTCGGTACGGCTTTCATCCATCGGTTTATGCGATCATCTGAGTGTTAAACGGTGCTCCAATCTTATGCTGCACCAATTGTGATCGCAGCTCATCTCACTACAACCTTATCTCTCACGTCTGATTACCAGCAACTATCATCAGCTTGTTCGTGTAAGACGTACCAAACTTGTCACTGGGTCAAAAATATGTCAACGTCCATTGAGATACACATATGGTCTCAGAAAATAAAATTCGCTGCCCTCTGTTTGTCTGTCAGCCACATAGAACAGGGAAAGGTAAAGCGCAGGAACAGACCCTCCAGCCCACAGTGTCCGAGCCAACCATGACACCACATTCAATGGAACCGACACAAGATGCGTCGTCCTGCACTCCTTGCAGTCCATGTGTCAACCCTCACAACGGTAATTAGAGTTCTCAGATTTCAGAAGATCTTAGACCATTTGTGATAGTTAACTTGTCCTACAAAGCTCTCTGTACCTTCAGAAGTGTCACATAAATTATATGTGCGTCCAATGCAAATATGCACTTCAAATAAACCAGTAGTCGAACACAGCTGATTGAAGTAAAATATGTCGTTGTAGTTTAGGGGACCCTACTGAGAGGGTCTTCAACAAAATGCCTGTTTGTGGTTGTAAATAAGACCATAAGCTCAGAAGACCATCCCATAAAGCAGCAAAATTGGGACGCTTAGGCATATAAAATATCCTCTCCACATTCACTCTATCGAAGCCATCTACTATTCGATAAATTTCAATGAGGTACGCCTCATTCCTCTGAATTCCAGTGAATACAGGCCCAGAGCCAACATATGTTTATACTTTATAATTTATGTTTCTGATGTGATCAGCCATTCAATCCTGGTCTCATTTTCCTGAACCCACTTTCAATCTTCTCCAGTTTCACTATCTCCTCCCAAAGATAAAGGCCCAAACTGCTCACAATACTCCAAGTGAGGCCGCACATGTGCTTTATACATTTTCAGTATTTCACCCTTTCGTTTTATACTCTAGTCCTCCTGAAATGAATGCCAATATTGCATTTGCCTTCTCACCACAGACTCAACATTTAAATGAGTTATTATGCAATCCTGCACAAGGACTCTCAAGTCCCCTTGTTCCTCGTTTTTTGTTTTTTGTTTGTCTTCTCTCCATTCATAAACTAGACAACACTTTAATGTCCTCCATCGAAGTGCAAGACCGTTCACATTCCGGCACGGAGGTCCATCTGCCATTTATTTGCCAATTCAATGAACCTGTGTCCTTGGGTAGCCTCTACATTTCCGCAAAACTACCTGCCCCTCCACTTATCTTCATATCGTCGGCAAGCATTGCAACAAAACCATGAATTCGATCATTCAAGTTATGGACAAATAAAATAAAAATGATCGGTCGCAACACAGACCCTTGTGGAACTCCACTACTCACCGGAAGTCAACCAGAAAAGGCTCCCCTCATTCGCACTCTTTACCTCCTACAAATCAGTCACTGCTTTGTCCATGCAAAGATATTTCCTGTCATACCACGAGTTCCTGGCTTTATGCGTGGCACCTTGAAAAAGGCATGCTATAATCTAAGAGCACTACCGCTTCTCTATTGTCTACCCTGCTTGCTATTTCTTCATGTGTGTGTGTGTGTGTGTGTGTGTGTGTGTGTGTGTGTAAGTCTTCATATGTAAGTGTGTGTGCGTCTGTGTGTGTGTGTCTTTGTGTGTGTGTGTGTGTGTGTGTGTAAGTCTTTATATGTATGTGTGTGTGTGCGTGTGTGTGTGTGTGTGTGTGTGTGTGTGTGTGTGTGTGCGCGCCCGTCTTTTTCTGTATGATTAGACATATGACAACACTCCTTGTAAAATATTAACATTTTGAATCATATTTAGAGTTTAGGCCACTCTTAATTCCTTATGGAAGATGACTGGAGTAATGCTTACTCTAACACCTGATCCTTCTATTTATGGCCAAAATCGTTGTTAAAATCTCCGCTCTCAGGAAGTACCACAACAGGAATTACAAACAAATGGTACTTACTAAGATAAGGGTAATGGGAAAAAATGTGGTGTTTAGTGTGGTAGTGCTGGCTGAAGAATAGGTGATATTTGGCGGGGGGAGGGGGAATATGATGGGTATGGCTTTGTTTTTAAGCAGTTCCCGGCATGTTCCAACAATGGAACGGGAATTGCAGGTGTCCCAGGGAACTGCCAGACGGGTTAAAGATAAAACACATACCAGGAATTTTGCAGGTCATAACACCCCCCATCAGAAAGTTTGTTCTGCGGCAACCTAAAGCTACCCCAATAATGCATGCAATATGTTGAATAAAAAACATAGAACGCCAGGTACACCTTCGTCCTCGGAAGAGCTTCTGCAAGCACATTGTTCCTTCCACAAATTTGGCAAAAAGGTGGATCACAACCCTGCAGGAATAAACTCCACCGCATTAACCGCTGATTCGTATTCCTGTTTCTGCAGAGAGAGACCAGAGGTTAATGAGTGCATACTCAATGAGTGGAGAATTGGAAGAAATATAGACATCAAATGATTCAGGGCAAGAATAAGGGCTAACGCCTCCCTCTCTTTTGCGTAGTAGTGTTTCATACAGACCTCAAGTTTCTTATAGAAATAGCACCCAGGATGCTCCACCCCTATTAAATCAACTGAGAGGAGCACAAACATCCCTAGCATAAGCAACAAAGGACCGGCTGAAATCAGGAGTTGCTACAGAGGGAGCAAAACTCAACAATGCCTTCTCTATGATGCTGGCAACGACTTCCACCTCAGCCCCGATAAAGCAAACTTGACATGATGTGCAACTTTACCCAGGTAGGTAACTGTAGTCTGCTCAAATTCACACTTGGAGAGCATCAGTATTAATTCCGCACCGTTCACCAACTGAACACCTCTTCCAGCTGGGATTCATTCCAAAAGCCATGACTTTGTTCTGGCAAAAATCACCAGGATTCGGAAAAGCAGAAATCTCATGGCCGCTGTGTTAATGGCACTTGGGTTGCCTAGTCAATACAATCGTCTAGACGAGGACTATGACAGGAGTCAAGCTTAGTTTTTGCATTCATCTTACTTCCTTTCATGGGAGATGGCGCTTAATAGGGTTCACCCAGTGGCGTTTAATGTGGTTTACCCTGTGCAGATGTTACCCACAGCAATATTATGCTGAAGCACATTAGTACAGGATGGAATATCAGGGAAGAGGGCCGAATTCTGATGATTCCCTTTAAGACGCCAGAGCGCTTTTGAGGGTTCAGTTAAGAGAGCTGAGTGACCAAATCAGCCGGTATTTTGGAATTTCATAATATACCACGAATAATCAGTTTAGAAATGGAAGCACATTTCTCTCATCACCAGCAGATGGAGACCTCAACACTGGGCTGAGAGGCGGCAGATGGAGCTCCACCGTGCGGCACAGAGCGTTTATAACCAATTTTAAAGTATCAAAAGGTTAATATGACAATGACGGGTCTTACAGTTATGATTTGGAGTCTTTACTAAGTTGCATTACTGCACCACACGGAACCAATAATGGAGGCAGGACAAGCATTTGGCCTCCTGGAGAAAGCACTCCGATCACACCTAGTATATTATCTTTACCTGAGCTGCCTTCAAACTTTCCCTTGCCAGTTTATATGCCCCACTACGCTTAAAGCGAAACTTGGACAGATAATCTAAAAGGTTAGCAGGAGAAGGTTCGTCACCCAGATATTTCTCTCCCATTCGTTTCAAAGACCCTCTCACAGCGTGACCAAACACGAGCTCAAATGGACTGAATCCGAGGGATTCCTGAGCCACAACCCTTTAACTTAGAGTTCCTTTCCCTTAACCTCGCTAATCAAATCGGGTTCACTGCAATAAACTCAATCCAGAATATCAGATCGCCCAGTGAGCTTAACCACGAGCTGCTCGAAAAATATATCTAATCGGCACTCGAAACATAGAAACACAGAAAACCTACAGCACATACAGGCCCTTCGGCCCACAAAGTTGTGCCGAACATGTCCTTACATTAGAAATTACCTAGGGTTACCCATAGCCCTTCATTTTTCTCAGCTCCGTGTACCTGTCCAGGATTTTCTTAAAAGGCCCAATCGTATCAGCCTCCACCACTGTCCCCGCAGCCCATTTCACGCACTAACCACTCTCTGCGTAAAAATAAAATTCTCCTGACATCTCCTCTGTACCTATTTCTGAGCACCTAAAACTATGCCCTGTTGTGCTAGCCATTTCAGCCCTTGGGGAAAAAAAAGCCTCTGTCTATGCACACGCTCAATGCCTCTCATCATCTTAAACACATCTATCAGGTCACCTCTCATCCTCTTCGCTCCAAGGCTATGACTATGAAAAGGCCAAGTTCAGTCAATCTATTCTCATAAGGCATGCTCCCCAATAGTGAGGTGACCAGAACTGAACGCAGAACTCCAAGTGGGGTCTGACCAGGGTCCGATATAGTTACAAAAGTACCTCATGGCTCCTCAAACCAATGCCAGGATTGATCAAGGCCAATACAGTGTATGCTTTCTGAACCACAGAGACAACCTGCGCAGCAGCTTTGAGTGTCCTATGGACTCGGACCCAAAGATCTCTCTGATCCTCCACACTGCCAAGAGTTTTACCATTAATCCTATATTCTGCCATCATATGTGACCTTCCAAAATGAACCACCTCACACTTATTTGTGTTGAACTCCATCTGCCACCTCTCAGCCTAGTTTTGCATCCTATCAATGTCCCGTTGTAAACTCTGACAGCCCTCCACACAATCCACAACACCCCCAACCTTAGTGTCATTAGTAAATTTACTAACCCATTGCTCGATTTCTTCATCCAGGTCATTTATAAAAATCACGAAGAGCAGGGATCCCAGAACAGACCCCCGAGACACCACACTGGTGACCGACCTCCATGCGAATCTGATCCATCGACAAGCAGTCTTTGCCGTCTGTGGGCAAGCCAGTTCTGGATTCACAAGGGAATGTCCTCTTGGATCCCATACCCCCTTATTTTCTCAATAAGTCCTGCATGAGGTACCTTGTCAAATGCCGAGCTGAAATCCGTATTGGCTACATCTACTGCTCTACTTTCAATAAGGCTTTTTTTTAAGACGGCGGAAGCCCTTTTGTCAAGTTTGAAATGATCTTGGTTTAGTCCACATCTGCTTTTGCGCGCCGATTTGGAGGTACGCTAGGCCTTTCGGAATGTGGCAGTGCGTTGTCGAATATGGGGTGCGTATCGTTGGGTGCACACATACTTGGGGGTGTCGGTGGATTTGCAGTAGTGTCAAATTTCAAAGTTATTTCATTTATAGATACTTTGATAATACATGCACTCTCAGGGAACTTTATTCTTACTAATTTTCTAAAGTGGAGGCAGCTACTTGGTGAATTGTTTGGAATAATTCTTGGTCTGGGATAATGTGATGTGCATGAGAGGGTTAGTGGTTTTGGGGTGTGCACGGACTGAGGGATGTGCACAGAGCTTGTGGTATGTACGCGAATTTGGGTTTTTACACCGACGTATACAGGGACTTGAGGGCTTCTGCCAATTTGGAGGTGTGTCAGATCTCAAGGTTGTTTTCATTTATTGATTCTCCTAGTAAACAATGACATCAAGTCGTTAGAAAGCGAGCAGAAGATGTTGAATCCTTACGGGTTGAGTTAAGAATCTACAAGTGTAAGAGGACCAGGACGGATAGTAACAGAGGCACGCAAAAGTTTTGGCAACTCTGGTCAAAATTTCTGTAACTGTGAATATCTAAGTGAGTAAAGGATGACCTGATTTCCAACAGCATAAAGTTAAAATGACATGTTTATTTAATATTTTCAGCAAGATTACTTATTATATTTCGATCATTCACATTTTCAAAATAACAAAAAAAAAAGGAAATTGGACCCGAAGCAAAAGTTTGGACATCCCGCGTGGTCAGTACTTAGTAACACCCCCTTTGGCAAATATCACAGCTTGTAAACGTTTCTTGTAAGTCAGCTAATAGTCTTTCAATTCTTGTTTGGGGGATTTTCGTCCCTTCTTCCTTGCAAAAGACTTCGAATTCTATGATTTTTAGGTGTATTTGGGATTATTATCCTGTTGTAGAATCCATCCCCTTTTCATCTTCAGCTGTTTTACAGACGGTGTGATATTTGCCTCCAGAATTTTCTGGTATTTAATTGAATGTATTATTCCCTCTACCAGTGAAGTATTCCCCATGCCACTGGCTGCAGCACAAGCCCAAAGCATGATCAATCCATCCGCGTGTTTAACAGTTAGAGAGGTGTTCTTTTCGTGAAATTTGTGCACCCTATTTATCCAAACATACCTTTGCTCATTGCAGCCAAAAAGTTCTATTTTAACTTCATCAGTCCACAGGAATTGTTTCCAAAATGCATCAGGCTTGTTTAGATGTTCCTTTGCAAACTTCTGACGCTGAATTTTGTGGTGAGGACGCAGGAGAGGTTTTCTTCTGATGACCCTTCCATGAAGGTCATATTTGTGCAGGTGTCGTTGCACAGCAGAACAGTGCAACACCAATCCAGAGTCAGCTAAATCTTCCGGAAGGTCTTTTGCAGTCAAACAGAGGTTTTGATCTGCTGTTCCAGCAATCCTACGAGCAGTTCTCTCGGAAAGCTTTCTTGGTCTTCGATTCCTCAACTTGACCTCCACCGTTCCTGTTAACTCCCATTTCTTAATTACATTACAAACTGAGGAACGGTTACCTGAAAACGCTTTGCTATCTTCTTTTAGCTTTCTCCTGCTTTGTGGGCATCAATTATTTTAATTTTCAGACTGCCAGACAGCTGCTTAGAGGAACCCATGGCTGCTGATAGTTGGGACAAGGTTTGAGGAGTCAGGGTATTTGTAAAGTTTTGAAATTTGTATAACTTGGCTTTTCCTAACGATTATTGTGAACAACCGTAGCCCTAACAAGGCAATTAAGGTCTGAGACTTGTTAAACGTTATCTGAGAGCTCAAATCTCTTGGGGTGCCCAAACCTTTGCATGCCACCTGTCTGATGTAATCAATTGGTAAATAATTTAAACACTTCTATTTTTAAATCTGTTGAAATCTGTCCCTGTGGCGTTGCTAAATGGTATTAAAACCCCAGGCATGTGTACCTCGACATTTTATTCATAGAGATTTCCTGTACCACAGGAGGACAGATCACTGGACAGAGGGAGTATCTGCTATGTTGTGTTACATAGCTCAAGGAGATCTTGTGACTTTCTTGTGAGAATGATGTAATGGTCTTTTGGAGGTCACCTGATGTAATTTTCCCGCCGATGTGAGGTCACGTGATGACATGTTCACCACGGGTATAAAAGAGAAGACCTCAGATGACGCAGTTAGTTATTATTTTTTTTTAGTTTTCCAGTTCGAACGTCAATGAGATACTCGGCTGAGCTGTGTATTTGCAGTACGACGCAGTGTTGATTTAAAACGGAGTTTTATGTTCTAACATAAGAAATAGAAGTCTGAACCAGCAGTTTGACAATCGCTGCTAGGTTTGTTAATGTATCTTTTCAGTAACATTGGAGAGTGAAGACTTCATCGAAGTACAGGATATGAAGGATTAAGAGAAGTCGGGGATATTTGGCAGCTTAATAAAGAACCTACCTTATTGAGTTTTCCTTGAAGAAGTAGCGACCTGTATCGAATTTAACTCTTGCCAAAAGAGAAAGGAAGTTCATGGGAGGTGCTCTCTAGAAATGAGGGTCAGTTGTTAAAAGCCGTTTTTTCTTTTTCCTTCATCGTGAATCCTTTGGACAGAACCAGCAGGAGGTCGTGTCTATGAAGAAATCCTTTTCCAGAGAAGTCTCTCCCAAATGAATGTATAAATCTGTTAGACCTCCGAATTTACCATTCTAAGAATTGTATTTGACTTTACCACTTTAAGAACTGTTTTTGCATTTATCTTTTTAAGAATCAGTTCCGAGTGACGAGTCGTTGAACGGCCGCATAATGGTTAACTTCCGGTTAAGGTTTTCGTTTGTATTTTATTGTTTATCCGTTTTTAATAAATGTTTAGCTGTTTTTATATAACCTGACTCGATTGATATTCATTGTTGCCGGTTACGTAACATAATTTGTGGGGGCTCGTCCGGGATCTTGTTCCAAAATTTTTGAGTTTAAGTGCTGTTAATTGCCATTCTGATTTGAGATAGTGAGGTGGAGGAGGTTAAAGGTCATGCTCTCAGGTGCATCTATTTTAATGTAAGGAGTATTGCAGGTAAAGCAGATTAGTTTAGGGCGTGGATTGACACGTGGGATTACGACATTATTGCCATTAGTGAGACATGGTCGCAAGAGGGTCAGGACTAATAGCTTAATGCTCCGGGGTTCCGTTGTTTCAGAGGTGACAGAGGGGGAGGGATGAAAGGGGGAGGAGTGGCATTACTAGTCAGGGAGAATATCACAGCTGTGCGTATACAGGACAGCCCGGAGGGCTTGTCTACAGAGGCCATATGGGTGGAGCTGAGGAACGGGAAAGGTGTGACCACACTAATAGGGTTGTATTATAGACCGCCCAATAGTCAGAGAGAATTAGAGGAGCAAATCTGTAGAGAGATAGCAGACCGATGTAAGAAACAGAAGGTTGTAATGGTAGGGGATTTTAACTTTCCACATATTGACTGGGATTCCCATACTGCGAAAGGGTTAGATGGCGTGGTGTTTGTCAAATGTGTTCAGGAAAGTTTTCTAACTCAATATATAAAGGTACCAACGAGAGAGGATGCAATACTTGATCTCCTATTAGAGAACCAGACAGGTCAGGTGACAGAAGTCTGTGTAGGCGAACATTTTGGGTCTAGTGACCATAATGTCATTAGTTTCAAGTTAATTATGGATAAGGATATGTGTCGTCCTCGAGTTGAGTTCCTAAATTGGAGAAGGGCCAATTTTGTGGAAATGGGAAAGGATCTCGGAAGAGTGGATTGGGATAAGTTGTTTTCTGGCAAGGATGTGTTCAGTAAGTGTAAGGTCTTCAAAGACAAAATCTTTAGAGTACAGAGTTGGCATGTTCTTGCCAGGATTAAAGGCAAAGTCAACAGGCATAGTGTGAGGGGATCCTGAAGTACCCCTTTTAACTGTGCTTTTGAAAAGAGAGAGAAACGAAGATTAACGGTTGGGCTGTCACTTTAAGGAACTGTTTAACTGTTAGATTTCTGCTGCGGTTGGAGACAGCACCGAGTAGCTTGTAAGTTGCTATGGTGACCGAAGGCAGGTTGTTGACACTTTCTTCAAGGACTTTTTGCCTGCTTGCATTTCTTCACAGAGAGAGGAAGGAGGAATTATTTGAATGACAGGTGGTACCCAGTACAGTGAAATAAATAGGAGGTCAGATGATACAGACCTCAGACACATGTTTGGACACTGAATGAGTACTGTTGTGCCCGCCGGAAAAGTGGGTTTTGGAGGATCGATCGGGATCGAGCAGTGGAAAGAGGAAAAGGGCTGACTGGTGGGGAGTTGTCCATGTGTCCACCCTCGCCTGGGGGATAGCTCCATCACAGAAAACCGGTCCCCTTTGTTAAAGTCACAGTCGGTGACTTTTAAAGGATTTCGAAGGACTACGAGAAGACCGATGGCGTCAGCTCACCTGAAGACTCAAATCTCTCCCCCTCTCTCTCTCCATCGCTACTCAACTCAATACCATGAACTGAACTGAACTGAGCTGAACTGAACTTTACTCATCATCGTGAGACTGTATCTTTTACCCCTGGACTTAAAGAAGCTTGGTTTTTCATACATATATTTCCACACTTACTGATTTACTTACTTATATATATAATCATTGCTAACCTGTTTGATCTATTTACGATTAAATTACTGTATTGCGTACTTACTAATAAATATTATTAGTTTATAGCAATACTGGACTCCAAAGTGTCTCGTTATGGGGTTGGTGACCATAGGGAATCTTAGTTTTCAAGGGATATTGGCGATCTGGTTAGTTAAAAGAGAGAGGTGTATAGCAGGTATACGGAACAAGGAACACATGTGGTGGTTTTGGCCGATAATGTGAAGGTAAACCCAAAGACATTCTGCAAGTATATATAGAGCAAAACGATATTAAGGGACAAAATTACTGTCCGGAATTTTATAAATCACTACTTAATTTGTTTCCGAATTTGAATGAGTTTTCACTAATCTGGGGTGGGGATCTTAATACTTGTTTATCCCCTTCTATGGATCGTTAGGCTCTTTTACGGACCTTACCTAATAAATCTGCAACCTTGATTAACTCATTCCTTTCAGAATCTGGGTCGACGGACTTTTGGCGATTTTTGCATCCTCAGGAAAAAAGACCTTTTTTTTCCACATGTTCACCGTTCCTATTCAAGAATTGATTTGTTTTTATTGATTCTCGTCTTATTTCTTCAGTGGTTAAATGTGAATACGACTCTATAATCATTTCGGATCCTGCTCCACTTAAGCTTGCTATTAAAATTCAGGCCAATACATAAAATAATAGACAATGGCGTTTTAATTCGCTGTTGCTTCAGGACTCGGATTTTGTTAACTTTATGAATGAACAGATTGATCTCTTTTTTTACAATTAACTATACAGAAGATATTTCTATGAACATCCTTTGGGATTCCTTTAAAGCTTTTATTCGTGGTCAGATTATATCGTATTCTGCTGCTCCGTAGAAGAGGTTGAAGCAGGAGGAGCTGGTTATTGTGGACAAGATTAAGGGAATTGATAAGAAATACGCTACAGCTCCCTCTGAGAAGTTGTATAAACAAAGAACTGAACTTCAAATGGAACATAGTTTATTACTTTCGTCCTCGATTGCAAATCAATTAATGAAAATAAGAAGCGAATTTTATGTACACAGTGACAAAGTTTGTAAACTGTTGGCTAATCAGTTGAAGACTAATTATACTAAATTTCAAATTAATCAGATTTATAATCCAAAACATCAATTGATATTTGATCAAGCTGAGATTAATCAAGCCTTTTTTTGATTTTTATTCTTCCTTCTACCAATCAGAATCTCCACGAGACTCTAAATATATGCGTGACTTTTTAGATAACCTAGATTTTCCTAAGATATCAGAGGATACATCCTTTACGTTAGACACTCCATTTGCCACTGATGAGATTAAGAATGTTATTCTCTCTATGAACCCGGGGAAAGCTCCTGTCCCTGATGGGTTTACCGTGGAATTTTATATATTTTTTGCATCCTCATTCATCCCCTGGTTATTTAGGGTTCTGGAGGCCTCATTAAAACTTGGTAAACTTCCCGAATGCTCTTATAGAGCATCGATCTCTTTAATATTAAAGAAGAATAAAGATCCTGTTCAATGTGCATCTTATAGGCCAATATCCTTATTAAATGTTGATTCTATTTTTTTTTCTAAATTATTAGCAAGCAGATTAGAAAAAAAAGTACTTCCTTATATTATTTCGGAAGATCAAACAGGCTTTATTAAAGGTCGTTATTCTTTTTATAACATTCGTACTTTGTTAAACATTGTCTACACGCCCTCTCAGAATGATCCTGAATGTGTTATTTCCTTAGATGCCGAAAAAGCTTTTGATAGAGTTGAACGGTCTTACTTATTTACGGTGCTTGAAAGGTTTAATTTTAGCTCTAAATTCATATCCTGGATCAAATTGTTATATCACTCTCCTATGGCCTCAGTTCGTACTAATTCTTTAAGCTCACCTTTTTTCCCTCTTTCTCGAGGTACCAGACAAGGTTGTTCTCTCAGCCCATTATTATTTGATATTGTATTAGAACCTCTTGCAATTGCTATTCGGCAATCTCCAAATATTATTGGGATAACTCGGGGCTTAAAATCCCATAAATTACCACTTTATGCTGATGACTTACTCATATATATTTCCAATCCTCAAAAGTCTATCCCTGCTATTTTAGAACTATTAGCACAATTTAGTTTCTTTTCTGGTTACAAGTTAAATCTTAGTAAGAATGAACTTTTCCCGATTAATAATGAACTTTCCTTGTATCAGAATTTTCCGTTTAAATTGATTAATAAGTTTTTTTTATATATTCGGGGATTAAAATTACCGGCAAACATGTAGATTTATTTAAGACTAATTTCTTACCTTTAATTTATTATATTATTCAACTTTCATTTAAATGGTCTCCACTTTATTTAACTTTGATTGGTCGCATTAATGCGGTTAAGATGTTTATTCTGCCAAAATTTTTATATGTATTTCAAGCACTATCGATTTTTATTCCCAAATCTTTTTTCGACAAAGTTGACTCTAAAATTTCCTCATTTATTTGGCAGAATAAAAATCCTAAACTGGGTAAAATTCATCTACAGAAAGCTAAGAGAGATGGAGGTTTTGCATTACCCAATCTTAGGTTCTATTATTGGGCAATTAATATTCGACACATGAAATTTTGGTTACTTGACCAAGAGACACTATCCATTCCTAAATGGGTAGTTTTGGAATTACAATCTGCTCAAGGTTTTGCACTTGGCTCCATTTTAGGTTCTTCCCTTCCTTTTGATTTGAAACGTCATAAACAATTTGTAACCTGGTAGTTAAATATACCTTACGTATTTGGTTTCAATTTCGAAGACTTTTTGATCTTAATCAATTTGTGCCTGCGATTCCTAATTTTAGGCAACTTATTTTTCCCCCCTTCTATCACGGACCATGCTTTCCAAATTTAGAAGACTAAGGGTATTTTACGGTTCTTGAATTTATTTTTAGATGGTTCCCTCTTGTCTTTTGAGCAATTATCCAATAATTATAATTTATAAAAAATACATTTCTATAAATATCTCCAAGTTAGAAATTTCCTTAGTATTATACTTCCTTCTTTTCCAATGTTACCTCCCACAGATATTTTAGATACTATAATTAACCTTAATCCATGTCAGAAAGGTGCAACGGCTATTATTTATAATACTATTATGAAATTTAGGAAAGCTCCATTTGAGAAAATCAGGTCAGATTGGGAAAAGGAATTAGGCTTTATTATTTCGGCCGATGACTGAGTGCATATTTTACAATTAGTTAACACTTCCTCTATTTGTTCTAAACACTCCCTTATTCAATTTAAAGTTGTTCACCGAGCACATATGTCCAAAGATAAATTAGCTTGTTTTTATTCTCATATTAACCGTCTTTGTGACAGATGTCATCGGGAGATAGCATCCCTAACTCATATGTTTTGGTCCTGACCTACTCTGGAAATTTTTGGAGAGATATTTTTAATATTATTTCAAAGGTATTGAATATAGATATCTCTCCCCATCCTATTACTGCTATCTTTGGATTACCTGAAATTTCCAGTAGTCTTTCTCCCTCAGCCCGTAGAATGATTGCATTTCTTACTTTAATGGCGAAAAGATGTAGTTTACAACTATGGAAGGAGACTAATATCCCAACTACTTCTTTTGGTTTTCCCAGACGATATTATGGTTAAATTTGGAGAAAATTAGAAGCAATCTTTATGATTCTTCAGCTAAATTTGAACAGAACTGGAGACCTTTTATTCAACATTGTCATTTAGTGTATTTTTTTTCTCTTTCTAGGTCTTTATTTACATTCTCTTCTCGCTTTTTAACTGTTTTCCTATTGGAGGTCGGGTTTGAGGACGCGATAGTTTTAAGTTGTTTAACTCTACATGATTCCTAGTTAGCCCATTGTTTTACTTTGCTTTTTTTTAGATTATTTGCACGGTGTTTTTTTTTTTGTTTTATTTTGTTTTTTTTTGTTTTTTTTTTCTTTTTACTATTGATATATATGAAAATTAGTACACTATTATATTACCCTGTCAGTTTATATCTAAACTGCCCTGTTTGCCATAATTTTTTCTATGTATTAATATTTCTTGTAATGTTATATTCCAAAAGTGTATTAGTGCCTATATGGTTTACCTTTTGTGTACTAATTCAATAAAAAAGATTTAAAAAGAAAAGAAAAGAACACTTGCCTTTATTGGATCTTGCTCTTCCTTTCACAAGCCATCGGGATCGTGGGGGTGTGGCCAGGGGTACTCGGGCTGCGTCTCGGGACTGGCAGACCACAGTACGCGTGTTTGCAACACTGTGTGTCCGACAGAGTGATCAGCAGCACTGGGGCTCCACAGGGGACTGTCTTGTCTCCCTTTCTGTTCACCATTTACACGTCGGACTTCAACTACTGCACAGAGTCTTGTCATATTCAGAAGTTTTCTGATGACTCTGCCATAGTTGGATGCGTCAGCAAGGGAGATGAGGCTGAGTACAGGGCTACGGTAGGGAACTTTGTCACATGTGTGAGCAGAATTATCTGCAGCTTAATGTGAAAAAGACTAAGGAGTTGGTGGTAGACCTGAGTAGAACTAAGGTACCGGTGACCCTGTTTCCATCCAGGGGGTCAGCGTGGACATGGTGGAGGATATCAAATACCTGGGGATACGAATTGACAATAAACTGGACTGGTCAAAGAACACTGAAGTTGTCTACAAGAAGGATCAGAGCCGTCTCTATTTCCTGAGGAGACTGAGGTCCTTTAACATCAGCCGGACGATGCTGAGGATGTTCTATGAGTCTGTGGTGGCCAGTGCTATCATGTTTGCTGTTGTGTGCTGGGGCAGCAGGCTGAGGGTAGCAGACACCAACAGAATCAACAAACTCATTCGTAAGGCCAGTGATGTTGTGGGGATGGAACTGGACTCTCTGACGGTGGTGTCTGAAAAGAGGATGCTGTCCAAATTGCATGCCATCTTGGACAATGTCTCCCATCCACTACATAATGTACTGGTTGGGCACAGGCGTACATTCAGCCAGAGACTCGTTCCACCGAGATGCAACACAGAGCGTCATAGGAAGTCATTGCTGCCTGAGGCCATCAAACTTTACAGCTCCTCCCTTGGAGGGTCAGACACCCTGAGCCGTAGGCTGGTCCTGGACTTATTTCCTGGCATAATTTACATAGTACCATTTAATTATTTATGGTTTTATTACTATTTAATTATTTATAGTGCAACTGTAACGAAAATCAATTTCCCCCGGTATCAATAAAGTATGACTATGACTATGACTATGACTCAGTTTCGTGGGTATGTGTGCCCCGTTGGACGTTAGGATTAGGTGTGAAGGTAGGGGTGGTCGATGTATATGTGCGGCTGGCAGGAATAAGTTTGTGGGGCTCTGGCGGATAGGGTAGTGTAGTAGCTGTGAGTTTGCTGGGGGAGGCGTGTTTCGTGGCAAGGACTAATCGGTCTGCGCTTCTGTTTAGTGAGGGGGTGTTTCCCCGTACCTGAGGATTAGGTTTCAGGATAGGGCTGGTGGATGTATCTGTGGGTCTGGGAGAGATAAGGTTGGGTGAGTTTAGTGTGGTGAGGTGTGTGGGGGTATGGCGGATAGGATAGTGAGGTGGAGCCACTTTAATCTGGCTCTTGCCTTTCGTTATCGTGGTCCGACACCACTTCGCAATGACCCGGGTGTTTACTAGGACACATCATCACTTACGCAACCTGGGGTCATCAGGTGTTTCGGGTGTTTACATGTGTTTATCCCATGGACCAAGATAGGGGTACGGTTAGGGTGAGCAAGGCTCACAAGGCAATGCTGCCTCTCCGTAATCACAATTCAGTTCAATTTACTTGTCGTTCAACCAGATATGGATACAGCCAAACGAGGCAGCTTTACTCGAGGATCAAGGTGTAAAGACACGTTTCTAACAGTCCCACTCAGTAAGTAGACACAAGATCACAATCACGTAATAAGAGTTCTGAGCCCCGATTGTGCGGTGTGATGCATACAAGTCAAAATCACATATAATATGTCAGAGAAAATACAACTATACTGTATAAATGAAGTTCAGATCCCCTCCAGCGCACAGATAAAATGTATTAACTGATCCTTGCCACCAATTTGACAAATCCGTGGCTTTGAGTCCAAGTCCACGCATATATAACACATATAGTTCATTATAAACACGAACAGAGGAATATATCTACCTGTAGCCCAGATCCCTCAGCCCATTTTCAATCATAAGTCGGCACAGCTGCGCTACGCCGCCTCCGGTAGAGGCCTCTCCTCCGGCGGCTGAAAAGCAGGCGAACCCACAGACTGAGGCCTGACTCCACCGAGTGCCAGTAAATTATCTGCAGACAGCGACAGACTTCTCTTGTTGGCCACGTTTATGTCATTTTCCCTTTAGAATACTTCTTCCTCCTTGACATGCATTTACCCTGGACCTTCTGAATGGCTTCCAGAAATCCAGCTATTGCTGCTCTGCCGACAACTCTGCCAGTATTCTTTATCAATCAATTCCGGCCAGCTGTTCTCTCATAGAAAAACATAGAAAACTTACAGCACAATACAGGCCCTTCGGCCCACAATGCTCTGCCGAATATATACTTACTTTAGAAATTACTTGGGTTATCCTTCGCCTTCTACTTTTTAAAGCTCCATACACCTATCATATCCGCCTCCGACACGATCGCTGGCAGCCCATTCCACGCACTCACCGCTCTGCGTGAAAACCTTGCCCCTGACATCTCCTCTGTACCTAACTGCAACTTGTTTCTGTGTACTCTTCTATAATACCAATAAACCTGACTTTAGTTTCTGCTTCGCAAATGTCAGGGTGAATTCGATCATATAATGATCACTTGCCCTGAAAGCTTCTTCTACCTCGTGGGCGCAACCACAAACGGCTGTTCAAAGTCATTATTGAAGTTCCCTGTCTTTAAAACCAACACCGATTTGATTTTCCCGATCTACCCATACTGAAATCCCCCATGACTTTTGTAACATTGTCCTTTTTGTTTACCTTTTCTACATTCCGTTGTTGTTTGTAGATCACGTCATTACTTCAGTTTGGGATTCTGTATATACAGTAAATCATCAAGGTTTTTATTACCCTTGTTGTTCCCAGTTCTATCCACAATGAATCACCTCTTTCTCACCCTATGTCACCTTTTTCCAATGACTTGATTTCATTTTTTTGCCAACACATGAACTCTCCCCCACCTGCTTTCCTGCCTGTCCTTTCAATAGAACGTGTATGCTACAAGTTCATCTGCCTCATTCCGTATACTGTTTGTGTTCATATTTAACACCTTAAGTCCTAGATTCTTCTTTCTTGATTTTGTCTGTTTACTTTGCAACTCACCCTATTGACTGCAATTTTGCCCGATTGTCCGGCTGCCCTTCCTAGGAGTCTCGCTACACACCCTTGGTTTGTAAACCGACCACCTCATGCCCAGCGCCATCCATCCTGTATATATACCCCTGTCAAGTTAGTTCAAACCCACCGGAGCAACTCTAACCAACCTGCCTGCAAAGACTTTCCACACCGCTCCGGTTCAAGTGTCACAGGACCCTTTGGTACAAGTCGTACCTTCCCCAGAACAGACCCAAATGATCCGTAAATCTTAGCCGCTGCTCCCAGTATCAGTTCCTTAACCATGCATTCGCCTGCCAAATCATCCTGTTCTTCCCCTCACAGGCGCGTGGCGCAAAGAGCAGTTCAGAGATTACTACCCAGGAGGGCCTGTTTTTTTTTTTAACTTGCTAACTAGCATCCTAAAATCTCTATTCAGGCCCACCTCACCTTCACTGCCCGTGTCATTGGTGCAATCCTCACCTTTGAGAATGCCATGGACTTGATCAGAGACATCTGTGATCCTAGCACCAGGAAGTCAACAGGCTATGCAATGTCTCTGTCTCTCTCTCGCCCACAGAACCTCATCTCTGCTGTTATGTTATGTTATGTTATGTTATGTTACGTTATGTTACGTTATGTTACGTTATGTTACGTTATGTTTTGCTATTATGTGGAATCTCCATTCCACACTGCAGTGCTCTCTCCTTTTCTGAAAAGCAGCACCAGACTCTGTGCAAGACCCGGTCATCGTGCCCCGCCCCCCACCGTATTAGGTGAACCCTCTCATTGCTATCTGAACTTATATACTTACTATTGAGGGAATGTCCACAGGCGTACGCAGCCCTGGTTGTGCATCACCCAGTTCGTTACCTGTCTCCCGCAGTTTGGGTATAAACGGCCACCCTGCAGCTCCTGCCAATCACATCCTCATTCCCCCGTATGAGTCAAAGGTCATCGAGCTGCAGCTCCAGTTCCTCGCTACCTTACTTCAGGAGGAATTGCTCGGTTCACCTATCGCAGAGTTGTCAATGTGAGAGAGCAGAGTTCTTCCAGTCTTCACACATCCCTCACGCAGAAGAAATCATTGCTCCTGCAGACATTCTCGTTGAACTATTATGCCCTAAGAGATGGGTAATGAACAAATAAGAACAGAAGGCGTGAAACGTACTTTACATCACCCAAGCCTGATGAACAGAGGCCACTCTAAAAATGGCACACTCAAGAAATGGCCGCTCCGTGTGCACTAGAGTTATTTTTATTGGCTGTTTCTAATGAATCCCTCTCGCTGATTGGTTCTTTATCAATTCAGAGAAACTGCCGCAATGCTCTGCTTCTTCAATGTCGGCTGCGGTTCTGATTGAAATGTTGTACGAGATTTGATTGTCCAAATCAGGATGCAAGCGGTATGTATACTGTTGTAAAGGAGTGATGGCCGCAGGTGTACTCTGCACTGGCTGTTTGACTCCTTCCACCTTCCTGCCACTCAGTTTCCTATGCTTTGCTCCTTGAGTGTGAATAACTCTCTCTATGCAATGTCGATCTCCCCATTAGCCTCCACTGATCCGGAGTTCATCCATATCCAGTTCAGGTCTCTGAACGTGGAGTATTAGAAGCTGCAGCTGGATGCACATGTGGCAGGTGAATTTGTCAGGGATAATGGAGATCTCCCTGCCTTCCCACATCCCGTGTGAAAAGCATTCCACTATCCTGTCTGGCATCTGTACCACTCTAAATATGCACTTATGAAGAAGCATCCTACTCCTGTTCCAAAAGCTTCGCAATTTTTGCTGCATTTTAGGTTTTTGCTTTTCCGTCTCTTGTCAGCTACAGTTCGCTTCTCTTACTTTGAGAGTGTTCTTCAGCTTTAGGATATACCGATCCTACGTTTCCGAATTGCCTCCAGACCAGTACCAGCATTGTCCAGCTCCACTCTCGTGTCTCTGTAATTCGCTTCACTCGACTGTAATACCGAGATATCTGACTTTACCTTGTCCCACTCAAACTGCAAGGTGAAGTCCATCATATTATGATCACTGGTATCTACTTGTATATCAACAACTCCATCCTCAGCGCCATCACTCCGGATTCCATGCCCCTGCCGAAATAAAACATCAGCAAGCAGCTCCCCAGATTCTGCACGCAGGGATATGGGGCTCCATCAGGCTCAGGTGTAACATGGGACTGCAGGCACAGGAGCAGAGGGTCATCACTTCCACAGATATCCTGGACCCAGGAACTGGACGGAGACTCGCTCAGTGCTTCCCCTTGGGCCCACTGGTAGTGTTCCACTCCACCTGCTCCACCTCGCGTAACAGAGGCAGGATCAGTGTTTGGGAAAGCGGATCTGGACAGGGCGTCGGAGGTGACTGGTTCCAAACTCAGTTCCGACTTAGATCTCCCTTGAGTTCGGTACATCAGCCGAAGCCGCAGGAGGTCGTGGCCGACTCGGGTTTCTATGCGGCATCAAAGGCGGGGTCCCCGGGATACAGCCTTGACGTGAAAAGGCAGGACGGAAGGGTGAAAGGGAATCCCTGGGAACGTTGATGAGGTCAGATATCCAGCTCCAAGCTCATGATTGCAAGGGCCAGAGGATTTAACCCTTGCCATCAACCCGCCCCACTCGGCGGAGCTGCTACTGGGGCCCATATACCCTCTGTAGGTGTGACACCCGCAGGGAAAGAAAAGAAGATAGCCGGATAGGAAGTGTCGAGAGAGGCGGCGGGTAGATTCAAATGGGAGAATGGGGAGTCACCGAAACGGCCATTCGAGATGTGTGACCGTCTTCCCCAAAGTTTAACCCACCCACAACACTGGTGCCCCTGAATGGTGTGGTTCCCTCAAATGAGCTAGTGCCAACTGGAGACCAGGATCCTGCGGCTGGGCGAGTTAAACCAGAGAGCATTATGTGTGACCCTGGCGATGGATACACTGACAGTAGCTGTTGGCATTTCGGGGAACCAGTCTGATCCTGGTACTGATGGGCAGAGATGTCTCAGAGCCAGCTGGTGCCAGACAAGGACCCTTTCTCTATTGCGGGAGGTCTCAGTGCTAATGTGTACCATGTATACCCGACAATGTGACCTGGAGGTTAGTGACTGGGCTCTGTACAGTGCCAGCACAGTAACTCCGAGTAATGCTGAGCTCAGCCTGGAGCTGAAGCATGGCCGCTTCCTACTGACAATACAACACCTTATATTCTATCCAGGTCGCCTTCAGGTTTCCCCTTCGTGTAGAGAAATTTGCTTTTCACCTCTTCCCCACTCTGAGCTTTTACTTCTTCTCATCTGCATATTACTATCCTCTGGGTCACCTCCTCCTTCCACCCTCCTCTCATCACAGATTCTATCTTCAGCCCTTGACATTTCCCACCTACCTGGATTCACCTATCACCTTCCAGCTAGCCCTTCCCCCACCTTTTTTTTATTCTGGCATCTTCCCCCTTCCTTTTCAGTACTGAAGAAAGGTCTCGGTCCGAAACGCCGTCTATTTATTCTTTTCCGTAGATGCTGCCTGAGCTGCTAAGTTCCTCCAGTGTTCTGTATGAGTTGCTTTGGATTCCTAGCATTGCAGACGCTCTCTTGTTTATGATAAAATGCGCATGCGTAAGGATTGCAGACGGTTCCGTATCGTCGCGCATGCGCTTAGTGGACAACCGGCTGTTGGAAAATCGGCAACAGGTAAGAACGGGACCCCGGACGGGAGTATCATCGGTACCGGTGTCCGAACCGCGACTGAGGGAGAATTACTGTGAGCTCAGGACAGACCGTGGCTCCGCAGCCCGGGACGGTCACGGTTTATTATCCCATGATGCCCGTGCCGATCACTGAAGTTGTTGGCGCCGTTTATCTGCCGCATGCGCATAGTTGAGTGTGTGACGGACTGATGGCGTCCTTGTTCGTTGGGGTTTCTGAGCAATGAGGCAGCCATTGTTCACACCAGCAGCCATTTCACCGCCAGTCGAAAAGATGCGTTTGGAGTCGCAGAGGAGGGAATGGGTGCAGGCTGGTCTCTCAGACACTGCTGACCTCCGGATATCTCGATCTAAGGAGCAGGAACTTGGAACAGAAACGGAGTTGAAAAGTTCAAAGTAAAATTTACGTAAAACATCCCTCCACACCCCCGATCCCCCTAGCCACAAGGGCCATATCTAACTCCCTCTTAAATATAGCCAATGAACCGGCCTCAACTGTTCCCTGTGGCAGAGAATTCCACAGATTCAGCACCCTCTGTGTGAAGAAGTTTTTCCTAATCTCAGTTCTAAAAGGCTTCCCCTTTATCCTCAAACTGTGACCCCTCGTTCTGGACTTCCCCAACATTGGGAACAATCTTCCTGCATCTAGCCTGTCCAATCCCTTTCGGATTTTATACGTTTCAATCAGATCCTCCTTCAATCTTCTAAATTCCAACGAGTACAAGCCCAGTTCATCCAGTCTTTCTTCATATGAAAGTCCTGCCATCCCAGGAATCAATCTGGTGAACCTTCTTTGTACTCTCTCTATGGCAAGGATGTCTTTCCTCAGATTAGGGGACCAAAACTGCACACAATACTCCAGATGTGGTCTCACCAAAGCCTTGTACAACTGCAGTAGTACCTCCCTGCTCCTGTACTCAAATCCTCTTGCTATAAATGCCAGTATACCATTCGCCTTTTTCACCGCCTGCTGTACCTGCATGCCCACTTTCAATGACTGGTGTATAATGACACCCAGGTCTCGTTGCACCTCCACTTTTCCTAATCGGCCACCATTCAGATAATAATCTGTTTTCCTATTTTTGCCACCAAAGTGGATAACTTCACATTTATCCGCATTAAATTGCATCTGCCATGAATTTGCCCACTCACCCAACCTATCCTAGTCACCCTGCATCCTCTTAGCATCCTCCTCACAGCTAACACTGCCGCCCAGCTTCGTGTCATCCGCAAACTTGGAGATGCTGCATTTAATTCCCTCATCCAAGTCATTAATATATATTGTAAACAACTGGATTCCCAGCACTAAGCCTTGCGGTACCCCACTAGTCACTGCCTGCCATTCTGAAAAGGTCCCGTTTATTCCCACTCTTTGCCTCCTGTCTGCTAACCAATTCTCTATCCACATCAATACCTTACCCCCAATACCGTATTCCTTAAGTTTGCACACTAATCTCCTGTGTGGGACCTTGTCAAAAGCCTTTTGAAAATCCAAATATACCACATCCACTGGTTCTCCCCTATCCACTCTACTAGCTACATCCTCAAAAAATTCTATGAGATTCGTCAGACATGGTTTTCCTTTCACAAATCCATGCTGACTTTGTCCGATGATTTCACCGCTTTCCAAATGTTCAGTTATCACATCTTTGATAACTGACTCTAGCAGTTTCCCCACCACCGATGTTAGGCTAACCGGTCTATAATTCCCTGGTCTCTCTCTCCCTTTTTTAAAAAGTGGGGTTACATTGGCCACCCTCCAATCCTCAGGAACTAGTCCAGAATCTAAAGAGTTTTGAAAAATTATCACTAATGCATCCACTATATCTTGGGCTACTTCCTTAAGCACTCTGGGATGCAGACCATCTGGCCCTGGGGATTTATCTGCCTTCAATCCCTTCAATTTACCTAACACCACTTCCCTACTAACATGTATTTCGCTCAGTTCCTCCATCTCACTGGACCCTCTGTCCCCTACTATTTCTGGAAGATTATTTATGTCCTCCTTAGTGAAGACAGAACCAAAGTAATTATTCAATTGATCTGCCATGTCCTTGTTCCCCATAACCAATTCACCTGTTTCTGTCTGTAGGGGACCTATATTTGCCTTTCCCAGTCTTTTCCTTTTTACATATCTATAAAAGCTTTTACAGTCAATTTTTATGTTCCCTGCCAGATTTCTGTCATAAATCCTTTTTCCCCTTCCTAGTTAAGCCCTTTGTCCTCCTCTGCTGAACTCTGAATTTCTCCCAGTCCTCAGGTGAGCCACTTTTTCTGGCTAATTTGTATGCTTCTTCTTTGGAATTGATACTATCCTTAATTTCTCTTGTCAGCCACGGGTGCACTACCTTCCTTGATTTATTCTTTTGCCAAACTTTCATTTTGAATACGGAAAGGTCCTTTTCATTTTCCACACAATATATCCTAATCATAGTTTTTTTTTTTAGTGTAGAATGAAATCTCTCCAAGGCTCCTTGTGATTCTGGATGATAGGCTGAGGAAACAATCTGTCTTGCTCCCAGTTTATAAACTACCTGCTGAAACAACCCCGACGTAAAATTACTACCTTGATCTGATTGTATTTCCTTAGGCAACCCAAAATAAGTAAATAATTTCATAAGAGCCTTTGTCACAGTTTTGGCTGTTATATTCCTAAGTACAGCCTCTTGAAATTTGGACGCTGTGCACTTAATAGTTAATAAATATTGATGTCCAGTTTTAGTTTTTGGCAAAGGACCGACACAGTCTACAATGGTTTTTCAGAACGTCTCACCAACTACAAGAATTGGTTGCAGTGGGGCCACTGGAGTAACTTGATTAGGTTTACCCACAATTTGACACGTATGACACGTTCTACAAAATGTCGCCACATCTTGACTTAAACTAAGCCAATAAAAATGTTCAGAAACTTTGTTCATAGCTTTCTTTACACCTAAATGACCACCCAAAGGAATACTCTGAGCCATAGTTAAAATCTCATTTCGGTAAACTTTAGGAACTACTATCTGATGATTATCTTCCCATTTCTCACTAGCAGGAATTGTAGGCGATCTCCACTTTCTCATTAATACCCCCTTTTCCAAACGAAAATGGCAATTGCCAGCACTTAAACACAAAATCGGAACGTCCCGGACATCCCACAGTTTATGTTACGTAACCGGCAACAATGAATATCAATCGAGACAGGTTATATAAAAACAACCAAACATTTATTAAACACAGATAAACGATAAGGTAAAAAAAACACAAACGAAAACTTTAACCGGAAGTTAACCACTATGCAACCGTTCACCAACTCGTCATTCTGCACTGGTTCTTAAAACGTTAAGTGCGAAAACAGTTCTTAAAGCAATAAAGTCAAATATAGTTCTTGAAGCGATAAATTCGGAAGTCCAACAGATTTATACGTTCAATTCGGAGAGACTTCTCTGGAGAAGGATTTCTTCATAGACGCGACTTTCCTGCTGGTCCTGTCCACAGGATTCACGATGCTGAAAATAAACAGTTTAAAACAACTGACCTTATTCCTTTGGAGAGAGAGCACACCTTCGCATGAACTGTTTGCTCTTTTTGGCAAGAGTTATCCCGGATGCAGGTCGCTACTCCTCCAACGAAGACTCACGAAAGGTTGATCCTTTATTAAACTGTCAAACGATGCCTACTCCTCTCGATCCTTCGGTCCTGTACCTCGATAAATTCTTCACTCTCCCTTCTACTGTTGAAATTGGGTAAATCAACACATCTAGCAAAAATTTCCAGTCCAATAATATGTTATCTTACAACAGAACGCACAACCGTTTTAAAAATGGATCTGCGTCACAAAAACAAACACGCAACAGACACGGTAACACAGCACGTTCTACCTGGAAATCTACAAACTAAAAACCAACTGCGTCACCTGGGTCGACCCTTATATACCCATGGTGCACATGTCATCATGTGATCTCACATCAGCGGGAAAATCCCATCAGGTGACCTCCAAAAAACCATTACATCATTCTCACAATAAAAAAAACACACAGATCTCCTTGAGAATGTAACACATTGCATAAGAGAAATGGGCTCTGGAAGAAAATCACTGATTAATAATGAAGTAGCTAGGTGTTTGTTGGATTTATATAGGCAAAAGAAGTATCATGTTACAATATTTTACTTAATAAAATAACTAAAGTGATCAGCTGTTTGCATTTGTTGTTTTTGCAATGCGCTTAAATTTTATAAAAGTAATATTTTTTTTTGAAACACACTATGTGTATGTCAGGATAAGAATGTGGTGGAAGGTATGGTAACCTATGACTACGTATGCAATGTCCTTATTTTTGGAAATTAGGAAATGGCCACCCTATCTCCAGGCTTTCTAGGCAAAATCATTCCTTGTCCTTTGCAATCTTTCAGCACTGAAGGTGGTTTAAAAAAAAATGAATATTGCTGTGTATCCATCAAGGGCACTTAAATTATCCTCGTCATTCCTTTTCCTTTTTGACTGCATTTACAACATCCTTGATCATACAATGTTCTTAGATCTGGATTCCTGTCTTTCCCACTCATATAAACCATTTGAAATTTGAACCAATCAGTTGTTAGTAACTCCCACAGGTCAGGTGTGACTTACAGCTGCTCCCGGTCTCTGCTCTCCCCAGCTCCTACCTAACGTACTTCTCATAAGCTTGCAACACACACGCAAAACGCTGGAGGAACTTAGCATCTAGGGAGAATAGTCAGCTGTCAACATTTTGTGCAGAGGCACTTTAACAAGACTGGAAAAAACAAATGAGAGGTCTGGAGAAGAAGGTGCTGGACGGTGAGCAGGAAGTACGAGGCGATAGGTGATCATTACCTTGTCCTTAGTTTAGCAAAATTCTCCAAGATTGAGCCCTTCTTTGAGGATGACTGTTATCAAAATGGTCCCCACTGAAATTCATCAATTGTAATTTCCATGGCCCAGCACAAGGTTTATTAAGTTTGACCAATGCATCTGCCTTTACCATCAACCCGAGCAGTAAACTCGATTCATTTTCTGTGTTTAAAAGTTATCCTCAAACATCCCCCTCCCATCCCCGCACACACTTTGTCCATTCACCTTAAAATTGTGCCTCCTTGTTTTAGCGACTTTCCATTTCGGAAACATTCTCTGGATCTCCACTCATTTGATGCCTCCTATCATTTTGTATCCCTCCATCAAGTTCCCTCTCATCCTACTTCCTGCCAAAGAGAGAAGCCCTATCTTACTCCACCCCTCATCACAAGATACTTCCTGTGAAGTCATAAACATGTTGTTGTGGGCATGCACAGTAAATACAAACAAACACAAGGGAATCAATGAAATCTGCACACATCAAAGACTGGCAAAACACCAATGCAGAAAAGACAACAAAACGAATAAATTGTGTAAGTAAACGTAAAATAACGAACAGTAACTATCAAAAACATGAGCTGCGGATTCACTGAATGTGAGTTCATTGTTGTGCTGAGTGACATTATCCCCTCTGCTTCAAAGGCCTGATCGTTGAGGGGTAAGAACTATTCCTGAACCTGGTGCTGCGGGGCCTGAGGCTCCTGTAACTCCTTCTTGATGACGGCATGGAGAAGAAAGCATCGCCTGGATGATGGGGTCCTTGCTGATGGATGCTGCTTCCTGCGACAGCTCTCCTTGTAGATGTGTTCAGTGGTGAGGATGGCTTTACCTGTGATGGGCTGGTTCTATTGTTATTGCATTCAAGGGCATTGGTGTTTCTAAACCAGTCCAGTCAGGCTATTCTCCACTATAGATCTTGCAAATTGGAGCACACAGCATTCAAGGCTCTCCTTTGTCAGCTCTCTGTTCCAGCCTGAGAGATGCCCGGTGGGATTGAGGGGATGGACCGTGTTCATGATCAGGGTTGTACAGTTCTCTATCCTTGAAGTGCTGGGGTTGTTCTGGTGTTTAACGGTGGAGTACAGTGCTGGGTGTGTACAGGACCGTGTGCTCACTGCACAGTGCTGTGAGTTTTATTGTTTTGTGTCCTGATAGTGAAGGTCTAGATATTGTAAAGTTCATTGTCCCTGTAGTCAAATGTTGATTATTCTTGTGCAGTCACATGTGCAGGATGCGCTTATACCAGAGACAGA
The DNA here is from genome assembly GCF_030028105.1 of Mobula birostris. Classification (NCBI taxonomy): domain Eukaryota; kingdom Metazoa; phylum Chordata; class Chondrichthyes; order Myliobatiformes; family Myliobatidae; genus Mobula; species Mobula birostris. The sequence continues at coordinate 63,414,290 of NC_092389.1, read as the reverse complement.
CCTTTCTGTTCCCCTGCAGTACGGGTTAGATGTTGTTAAGATCTCTGTTCTTACAGTACGGTGCTGACAGTTTAAACATCATATTTAACTGAAAGTGGTCTGTGCCCCCCCAAAAGACTAAATCCCCCAAATGATTAACCCATCTGAGTTGTTTGAGAGACCCAACAGCACCTCCTCTTTAGTATCAACACGCTGGAGAATATTACCATACCGCCTTTCTCGTCACGGTTTCCTCCTTGTACACTGAGTGAACACCAGTATTCATTTACTACCTCACATGCTAACTCTGCCTCCGGGCGTAAACTCCCACCTTTGTCCTTGAGTGGTCCTATCCTCTCCCCACTCCACTGTTCTTTCTGTGTATGCATAAGATGCCTTGGGATTTCCATTGATCCTCCTGAATGAGGACATTTCCTGGTCACTCTTCACTCTCCGGATTCACTGTGTGACTTCTTTCTTGCTCCCTGTATGTTCCTCCAAGACCCTGTCCAATTTCATCATCCTCGTCCTTGCACATGACTCCTCTTACATTTTTAAACAAATACAATATTCCTCATCACCCTAAGTTCCTGACCATCCCTGTCCCTCTCTACCCTCCTCACAGGGACAGGGAACTAATAAATTCTGACCGGCTGGGCTGTACGTGACTCTCACATGTCAGACAACAGCTAACATCAGCTCCATGCAGTAACAACCAGTAACATCAGCTCCCAGACTACTCTCTATGACACCTGCCCAATTCTTCCACAAACTTACATTCATCCACCTTCAGGTCCAGTCTCATCCTTAATCAATAACCAGCTGAAACCCTTCGGAATTATAATCCTTAGATCTTTCCCAGTGGAGTTCCAGACATCTCGCTAGGCTCATTTACCAATACTATGTCAAGTATGTCCCCTCCCTGGTGGATCATCTACATACTCTCTCCGGAAACGTTCCTGAGCACAACGAACAAATAATGCTCATCTAAGTATCAGGCAGTAAGGAAGTCTCAGTCATTCTGGGGAGACTATTTACCAACTACAGCTACTCTGTTGTTTTCACATCAGCCCATAACCTGCTGACATATCTGTCCCTCTCTCTTACTGTCTATCGGGAGGCCCGCACTATAATCCCATCACAGTGATTGCATCTTTCTTATTCCTCAGTTCTACCTGCATTGTCTGACTGGATGAGCCTTCGGGATAACCTCAACCTTGTGACATTGTGCCTGATCAGCAACATAGCTCCCCACCCTCATTTACCTCCCTCTGCACTGTCTGAATCACATGAATCCTGGAATGTTTCGATACCAGTCCTGCTCTTCTCTCGACCAGATCTCTGTAATGGATGAATCACGGTGACATGTACTAATCCAGGCTCTCAGGACATCTGCTTTCACTGTTGTACACCCTGCTCTGAAATAAACGCACTCCTGCCCTCCGGTGCCACTGTGCTCATCAGCCTGGCCGTATCTTGACTTCCTGTTAGGGTTTCTCGACCTCATCTCTACCTTCCGCTCATTGCAACTTACTGACCTGTAGCTCTGGATCCCAACACCCCCTCCATATGCCACATGATAAAAATCATCATCGTGTCTCCTGCAAGCCTCCCTGTGAGAATATTACATCCCCTTCACTGTAACCCATCCTCCTGACACCAGTCCCGCTTATCCTGGAAGAGGGACCAGTGATCTTATTTCCTGATGCTCTCCCTCCTGCACCAGATAATTAGCCACATATTTAAGTGTACCAACTTAGTATATCTTATATCGCAAGCATGTGGCATCTGAAGGAATCCTGTAATCACCACGCAAGAGTTCCTATTTCCTAACTTTCTGCCCAACTCCCTTAATTCTCTTTGCAAAACATTGTCTCTCTGTTATTAGTTCTAATAAGAATCACAACCTCCGACTGCTCACCCTGCCCTTTCAGAATGGCCCGAACTGTCTCAGAGACATCCTTGGTCATGGTCTGATGAAGGTAACGCACCACCCTGCAGTCTCACTCATTTCCACAGATACTCCTGTCTGTGTTCCCCGCTAAAATGTTTGCTACATCTGATTCATACCTTTCCATCCCATGTATTTAGGTGCTTTCTCATCGCCTGTTTGTAATGAACATTATTTTAAAAATCATTTATTGTATTCTTCTTTGATTCAGCTCAGGCAATTTACTGATGCATTCGCAAACAAAGGAGACTGCACACGTGTTTAAACCAGGCAATTTGTTAGAACTCATAGTATTTTAATACAGAACAAAAAAAAACTAATGTCTACAGTAGTAGCTGTACATAATTCAAAATAATACTTATCATCCACTAAACCAGCCGATCTCAGTGACAGAGTGGAACCACAGATCCGGCAATGCCACACAGACTGTTCTATCTATCTATCTATCTATCTATCTATCTATCTATCTATCTATCTATCTCCCTCTTCCTCACCCTCTTCCTCTCCCTCTCTCTGTCTCTCTCTCTCTCTCTCTCTCTCCCTACCTCGCTCACGAAGTCTTAGTCGCTTCAATCTCTCTCTCTCTCTCTCATTCTATTTTCTCTGCCTCTACTAAACTCCCATTCCATCGCGCTCACTCTCACGACGTCTTCCTCGCAACCTCTCCCTCACGGTCACTCTAGCGTCGTCTCCGTGGTGCTCTCTCCCTCACGGTCACTCTAGCGTCGTCTCCGTGGCGCCCTCTTCCTCAGGTGCTGTCGTGCGCGCCCTTTCCTCGCGATGTCTCATTCACTCTGTCCTTCGCACAAAACAGGAAAAGAGTAAACAGTTAACAGGACTCTGGTGAAGAATCTTGACGCGAAGCGCTGACAGTTTATTCTTTTCCATAAATGCTGCTTGGCCTGCTGAGTTCTTCCAGCTTTCTGTGTGAAGAAAAGAGTAGACAGTCGACGTTTCGTGGCGAGACCCTTCATCAGGATCTGATTTTGTGTGTGTTGTTGTGTATTTCGTGCGAATGCAGATTCTCTCGTATTTGTTTTGTTACTCTGTTCATCACATTGTTTCCATTTACCGACAAGTGAGGGGATAGAATAGGGAGCATGAAGGCAGCTGACTTGTCATATTTTACAACATTTATTTCTAATGTTTAATGAGTTTCAAAATCCGATTCAATGGGTATTTCACCACATTCTTCATTTCCTCTCGGAATTTGCTCTGAGTCAGGGCGTAAATACACGTGTTGGTGCAGGAACTGAGAACGTGCAGCATTTCCGCTGTCTGTCCCGTGATGTAACGGGGATCCGTAGCAAGATAAAAGAAAACCTTTGAAATCCGTTGATAGATGGAAAATACCACCCTTGTTCCCCACAACAGTATGAAACTACCGGTTATACTGAAGAGCAAAACAATGGATTTGCGTCGGTTCTCCATCTCCCGGTCCTTGTCATTCTCTTCACTCTTTTGTCCCCGGAGCCCCCTGCGGGATCGACTGGCCGCTAGAATCCGCCTGACAGTCAGGATATTGAACAGTAAAATCAGAAAGAATGGGACACAAGGGTTTAAAATTAGGTGAAACATCTCAATTGCCGCCCATGAGGGAGAGTTTGTGAAGCTCGGTGTAAGAACACAACCCCTGGGAACACCATCAATTATTTGTCCAGGTCCGTATGCAAAGCCCCAGGGGACAGTCTCCAAACCGGCCAGCACACTCACTGTCCCGATAACCACAGCCGCCGTTCTCCCGGTGCAATATTTTGTTTTCAGCTTCTCACAGCAAATCGCCACAAATCGATCGAAGGTGAAAGCGACAGTCAGCCAGACTGAGATCACAGTGCTCGCATTCATCAACCATAGAATGACTCTGCACACAGGAGTGATGAACAGGATCGATCGGGGAAGATAAATCGGAGCAGTCCAGCTCAGCAGCGGATGCGAGATAACGACCAGGAGATCGGCCGCTGCCATTCCGACCAGGTAGCGAGTGACACATTTGGAGAGACCGCACTTTCCCCGGGACAGGATCACAATCGCCACCACGTTCGCTGGAAGAGAGACGGGAACAGCAAGTTGAGAAAATACTGAGCAGAAGCCAATGCGGCAGTCTGAGGGGATCCTGTAATATTTCCACTTTATTGTTGTATTTAACGGTGGGAAGATTGAGAGAGGGCTCAATTGAAAGCTGGCGGAGAGAGAGAAGGAGTTCATACTGTAAAATAATATCAATATTGTCTGAATATAGATTCCTTACTGATGAACGAAATGTGAAGAGACACGGAAAGATAAAACTGGGTAACTACCTCCTCAGGGTCAATACTGGATGGAACATTTTCTGCCGGCCCTTTCCGCGTCTAGTCCTGATGAAATGAATAAACCCGGACGCTGATGGCGGGATTCTTCCGTTCGTCCATTAGCAACTTCCATGGCGATCCTGGTCAGCGACAGAACAGCCGAAGGACGGAACGAAAACAGGAAATGCTGAAAACACTCACCCAGGCGAAACAGAATATGTGGGAAACAGTTAAAGTATCTCTCCGCAGGATTGTTCTGAGAGAGTCCCCGGACACGAGTGTTAACTGGTTTCTGTTCCCATAAAAGCTGCTTGGGGCTCAGTGTTTCCAGCATTCCCAGAGTTTGTTTCCTGTTCCAGCATTTACCACCTCACTGACTTTACAACAGAACACTGACTGATTCGAACAGATACTGCGCAGACTGACACAACCTCACAGACAGACATGACGCGTCCCACTGAACCCATCACAGGGAAGCAAGAGAGAGGAATTCAACGTCCAGCAGCGAACTCGATGCCGTAGTCAGATGTCTGTAACGGTGTCAGATGTAGATATAATAGAATACATTTCACAGTATTGATAACTATGAAGCAAGCGTCGGTTGTGTTAATTGACAGCATCGACTTCACTGTGTTGTCCATCATCTGCTTTCTCTTCAGTCATATCGCAGACATTTACTAAAAATCCATTGGATTGATTGGTGCTCCGAAGTGGACAATCACTCACATTCAAATGCAGACGATCAATTGGCATAAGCTCGGCCGGCTGTATAAACACAATATTTGCAAATGCATCTCATTATGAAACACAAACCGCTGGAAGAACGCTGCCTGACCCGCTCAGTCTCACAGAAAGTGGCTGATTGGCTGATTTCCTGCAGTGGTTTGCTTTTAGATAGAAATCCCAGCATCTGTAGTCCCGGTGTTTCCACTCCATTCCTGAAATGCGGAATACCGGGACAGGAATGTGAGAGTTTAAACCAGCGGTAGAATCAATCACGTCATTGGGATTAAACTTTAACATCCACCCACGGCAGCTGACACTGCGGCTTACCGGCAATTCCAAAGGCAGAAATAAATGGATAGTAAACGCCTTGTATTCGCCAGATGACTGGATACACCATTCCAGTGAGCAGCTGTGATCTGTGTTGCTCCTGTACTCCCAGCTCCGGCAGACAGCTGATGCATTCCACGCGGCCCTGATTTATACAGAGGATCTGTCTCCGGAGACGCGGGTATACACCTCACCAACTTTCTCAGTTACAGACCTTTGAACAAACACTTTAATTCAATACCATTGTCTCTATTGTAAATATTGCGGCGATTGGAGACAAATGCATCAAAATTCTTTGGCATTTCCTCAGCATTGTCTCTGGTGGAAATGGGCCGGTAGATTTACTTTCAAAGACTGAGCTTTGTCACGAAGCAGCTACACTTACAGATTTCATCTTTTTGTTGGCTAATTATTCATCTCTGAACGGAAACCAGCGACACTGACCGATCCCTACCTCTGACCCTGCAGTTTCCCATTTTGAACCGTCCTTCAGTCCTTCAGCTTCTTCCTGGTGACACTCACAAACACACACACACACACACACACACACACACACACACACACACACACACACACACACACACAGACACACACACACACACACACACACACAGTCACACACACACACACAGAGAAACAATTGCACAAATGTATTTCTATGTTATAGTGACTGTCCTATTGTACATAGTGTTTATTGTAAGTCACTATAAATTGCACATTGCAAATTTAGACAGAGAAAAAAACAAAGATTTGTACTTCTCATGTATATAAAGCCTGTACGTAATGAAGTCAATACAATTTGAAATACACAAACAGAGAATCGAAAAAAGATACAATAGAGAGACCGAGATCAGGGTGGAAACGGTAAAATGAACATGTTGCTAATGCACAAACACAAGATAATCTGAAGATGTTGGAAATCCGGGTCAACACAAGGAACTCTGCTGAGTTCCTCCAGCATTTTGTGTGTCATGTTGCTGATGTAACAGTCTGATGTTTGCCGATGTATGAGCATCATGAATCTGTCAAAGTTCAAAAGAAATTGAGAAGAAATATTTACTATGCAGAGGAATGGGCAGACGGTTAAATAATACAGAAAAAAAACTGGAAATTGAGGATGAATAGGTGAAGCGTGGCTGGAAATGAACGAGATAAAGACAACCATGAAATAAAATGTAAGAAGTAAGATAGCGAGGGAGAGAGAAACCGCTAGGCAAAGTGACAAATAGATAGGTGATACAGTGTGAGTGTGTGGGAGTCATTCTGTACCTATCAGTCTCCGATACAGTGTGAGTGTGTGGGAGTCATTCTGTACCTATCAGTCTCCGATACAGTGTGAGTGTGTGGGAGTCATTCTGTACCTATCAATCTAATCTACAATGTGAAAGTACAGAGTTCAGTCTCTACCTGCCAGTCTTTGCTGCAGTGTGAGAGTGTGGAGTTCATTCCATACCTGTCGGTCTCCGATACAGTGTGAGAGCGCCGATTTCATTCTGTACCTGTCAGTCTGTGCTACAGTGTGAGAGTGTGGAGTTCATTTTGTACCTGTCAGTCTCCGATAAAGGGCGAGAGTGTGGAGTTCATTCTGTACCTGTCAGTCTCCGATACAGTGTGGGATGTGGGGTTCATTACGTACCTGTCAGCAAATGCTACAGTGTGGGAGTGTGGAGTTCATTTTGTACCTGTCAGTCTATGCTGCAGTGTGAGAGTGCAGAGTTCATTCTGTACCTGTCAGTCTCCGATACAGTGCGAGACTGTGGAGTACATTATGTACCCGTCAGTCTATGCTACAGTATGAGAGTGTGGTGAAAATTGTGTACTTGTCAGTCTTGGATACAGTGTGCGAGTGTGGCTTTGATTCTGTACCTCTACAGTGTGAGAGTGCAGTGTTCATGCGGTAGGCATGCTGTATAATCCCGTCACAGTGATCGCACCTTTCTTATTCCTGAGTTCTACACACATTGATTTACTGGGTGAGTCTCCGGGATGACCTCCATCTTGTGACGTTGTGCCTGATCAGCAACGCAGCTCCCCACCCTCATTTACCTCCCTCTGCACTGTCTGAATCACATGAATCCTGGAGTGTTTCGATACCAGTCCTGCCTTTCTCCCAACCAGACCTGTGTAACGGATGAAGGACGGTGCCATGTACTAATCCAGGCGCTACGTACATCTGATTTCACTGTTCTACATGCTGCTCTGAAATAAACTCACTTCTGCCCTCCGGTGCCACTGTGCTCATTAACGTGCCCATCTTGACTTCTCTTTAGGGTTCCTCGACTTCATCTGTACTTTCCGCTCAATGTTACTTACTGAGCTGTCGCTCTGGATCCCAACACCCCCTCCACTAGTCACATGATAAAAATCATCAGGGTGTCTCCAGAAAGCTTCCCTGTGAGAATATTACGTTCCCTTCACTGTAACCCATCCTCCTGACACCAGTCCCACCTATGCTGGAAGAGGGACCAATGATCTGTCTTCCTGATGCCCTGTCTCCTGAACCAGATTGTTAGCCACACATTTAAGTGTACCAACTTACCATATCTTACCTCGCAAGCATGTGACACCTGAAAGAATCCTGCAATCACCACCCGAGAGTTCATATTTTCCTAACTTTCTGCCCAACTCCGTACATTCTCTTTGCAAAAACTTGTCTCTCTGTTGTTAGTTCTGATAAGGAGCACAACCTCTGGCTGCTCACCGGGCCTTTTCAGAATGGCCTGTACATTCTCAGAGACATCTTTGGCCCTGGAGTGGTTAGGGTAACACACCATCCTGCAATCTCACTCATTTGCACACATACTCCTGTCTGTGCCCCCGCTGGAATGTTTGCTACATGTGATTCATAGATTTCCATCCTGTGCTTTATGTGCTTTCTAATAACCCGTTTGTAATGAACATTGTTTAAAAATTCATTCATTGTATTCTTCTTTGATTCAGCTCAGGCAATTCACTGATGCATTCGCAAACAAAGGAGACTCCACACGTATTGAAACTCGCAATTTGTTAAAACACGTCGGATTTTAAATTTTAGAACTAACAAAATAACTAATGTCTAAAGTAGTAGCTGTATATAATTAAAAATAATGCTTATCATCCTCTAAAGAAGCCAATCGCAGTGATAGAGCGGAACCACAAATCCGGCAATGAATGTCACACCGTTGTTTTCCATCTCTCTCTCCCTCTCCCTCTCCCCCCCTCTCTCTCTCTCACTCTCTCTCTCCCCCCCCACTCTCTCTCTCTCTCTCTCTCACTCTCTCTCTCCCTCTCTCCCCCCTCTCTCTCTCTCCCTCTCTCTCTCTCCCACTCTCTCTCTCTGTCTCTCTCTCTCCCTCTCCCTCTCCCTCTCTCTCTCTCATTTTATTTCCTCTGCCTCTCTCACACGCCCATTCCCTCGCGCTCACTCTCGCGACATCTTCCTCGCGCCCTGTCCCTCGCGCGCTCTCCCGCGCGCCCTCTCTCTCACGTGCTCTCCGTCGCGCTCTCTCCCTCGCGCCCTCTCCCCCGCGCGCTCTCCCCCGCGCGCTCTCCCTCGCGCGCTCTCCCTCGCGCCCTCTCCCTCACGCGCTCTCCCTCACGCGCTCTCCCGCGCGCCCTTTCCTTGCGATGTCTCATTCTCTCTCACGTCCGCGCCCTGAGTCCTCGCGCTCCCTCCTGCTCGCGCTCACTTTCTCCATCTCTCTATCTCTCACAGAGAGACAAGTGACGGTGACGGGACTTTGCCTTCAATTGTAAAACAGGAAAATAACAGGGTGAAGGAATGGAAATGTTATAATGGGAGCAGGAGTGGTTGATAGAGACGAAAATATACTCCACGATCAGGCGGTTTTGTCAGAACCGGGCAGCAGTTTCGCCCCAAGCCTCAATTTAACAGGACGGGACATGAGGCGCAAAAGAGATTTCTCTGGTGAGGCCAGTGATCAGCAGTAAACAGATTTATTTCACTCTAAAGCAACACACAAGATGGAAAACAGTAAACAGTTAACAGGACTCTGATCAGCGGACTCGTCATAAAGAAGTTGACATTCTACTCTTCTCCATCGCTGCTGCCTGGCCTGCTGAGTTCCTCCAGCTTTCTGTGTGAGGAACAGAGTAAACAGTCGACGTTTCGTGGCGAGACCCTTCACCAGGATCTGATTTTGTGCGTGTTGCTTTGTATTTTGAGCGAATGCAGAATCTCTCGTGTTTGTTCTGTTACTCTGTTCATCGCATTGTTTGCATTTACACACAACTGGAGGGAGAGAATAGGGAACATAAAGGCAGCTGAATTGTAATACTTTACAGTATTTATTTTTCATGTTTTATGAATTTAAAAATCCGGTTTAGCCAAAAAAAGCCATTGAAATCCGTTTATAGACAGAAAATATCACCCGTGTTCCCCACAACAGTATGAAACTACCGGTTATGCTGAAGAGCAAAACGATGGATTTGCGTCGGTTCTCCATCTCCCGGTCCTTGTCATTCTCTCCACTCTTTTGTCCCCGGAGCCCCCTGCGGGCTCGACTGGCCGCTAGAATCCGCCTGACAGTCAGAATATTGAACAGTAAAATCAGAAAGAATGGGAGACAAGGGGTTAAAATGAGATGAAACATATCAAATGCCGCCCATGAGGGAGAGTTTGTGAAGCTCGGTGTATAAACACAATCCCAGGGAGCACCATTAATTATTTCTCGAGGCCCAAATACAAAGCCGGCTGGGACAGTCTCCAAACCGGCCAGCACACTCACTGTCCCGATAACCACAGCCGCCGTTCTCTCGGTGCAATATCTTGTTTTCAGCTTCTCACAGCAAATCGCCACAAATCGATCGACGGTGAAAGCGACAGTCAGCCAGACTGAGGTCGCAGTGCTCGCAGAAATCAACCATTGATCGAGTCTGCACACAGGAGTAATGAGCAGGAATGATCGGGGAAAATAAATCAGAGCAGTCCAGTTCAGCAGCGGATGCGAGATAACGACCAGGAGATCGGCCGCTGCCATTCCCACCAGGTAGCGACTGACACATTTGGAGAGACCGCACTTTCCCCGGGACAGGATCACAATCGCCACCAATTTCGCTGGAAGAGAGACAGGAACAGCAAGTTGAGAAAATACTGAGCAGAAGCCAATGCGGCAGTTTGATGGGATCCTGTGATATTTCCACTTTATTGTTACATTTAGCGGCGGGAGCGTCGAGAGAGGGCGCAGAGCTGGCGGGGACAGAGAAGGAGTTTACACAGTAAAATAAAGTCAATATGGTCTGAATACGGTTCCCTCACTGATTTCCTCAATGTGAAGTGACAGCGGAGAGCTAAATCTGGGTAACTACCTCCTCAGGGCCAATACTTGATGGAACAATTTCTACCGGCACCTTCCGCGTCTCGTCTGGCTGAAATGAATAAATCCGGACGCTGATGGCGGGATTCTTCCATTAGACAATCAACAACTTCCATGGCGATCCCTGTCAGCGACAGAACAGCCGAAAGACGGAATAAAAACAGGAAATGCTGGAAACACTCATCCAGACGAAACAAAATATGTGGAAATTAGTTAAAGTATCTCTCTTTCAGAACTGTTGTCAGAGAGACCCCTGACACAAGTGTTAACCGGTTTCTCTTCCCATACAAGCTGCTTGGGACTCCGTGTTTCCAGCATTCCCGAGTTTGCTTCCTA